>NW_014577083.1:711108-716478 GCF_000485595.1 Priapulus caudatus
TGAAAATGGGCGAACAAACCAAGAAGAAAAAGCCTTTTTATTTTGAACCTGAAATACATATTTCCATGGACTTCTTACAAAGTCTACCAAATGAAAAACTAGCATGCTCATTAAAGCTTCCCTTATGTAGATGCGGTCAATAATATAAACATGATCGAACTCGCATCAATGCTTTAAACGGCACTTTATCCACAATTGCATGCACGCTAACAGCGCTATTCTATAACCCTCCATACAATACATAGCATCGACGCCTAATAAGTCTCAGTGTCAAGTGTGACTGTCATCTGAACCTTCTGATCTATCAGCGACATCAAAGCAAAATGCATAATCATAAAAAAATCAAACAAAATGTTGGAACAGAAAACACACGTGTTAAAGAAGTCATATGTCAGATGTATAAATCGATGAAATGTCGTCCACAACGACTAACCGACAGGACTTCAAGGAGCCACTTCTACAATTCACATCGTCTCCCTAGTTCCATCAATCGTGACGAACACTCGCAAACACAGATAGCCACCTGCTTGAAGTGCGTGCGTCCTAGCTGCAAGTCCGCTAAATGATTTTTCTGAAAATATTAATCTCCTGTTTCACATGCCCTACATTATGCGGAAAATTAAGAAGAAAGGACTAACACAGCACCCAGCCTTGCAATCACTCTCAATTCCGGTGAACGCGTTGGCGGATTAACTCGCTACTCGATGCGTCTTCTGTCCACCGCACCAAGTCACACTCTGATATCAGACTATATGCCTACATCTAAATCCAATAACCCACAGTATCTCAACTCGTGATCTGAACTGTCTACCTCGCAATTGTCTCACACCTATTGGAGAATCGGGTCGAAAGTTGACAATGCGTGCTGTCCGTTGTATATTACGCAATAATTTGTGGCTGAATTTAATTACCGCATGTACAACACACACACACACATCACACACACACACCACCGACACAACACCACACACACACATCAGCACGACACGCACAACACACCTGCACACACACTCACATCACACACACACCTCACACACACACACACACACAACACAACACAACTATCCACACAAACACACACACACACACACAATTAACACATATCACAAACACACACAAACACACATGAACATTCCATCACACACACACACACACCCTCAAACACACACTCACTGTCACACGTACCTAGTCACTAAAACGCGTCACTGAGCGTATTTAAACCTATTATAATATATAATATATAACATATAAAATAATATACTAAATAATAATAATAGATATATATATATACACAATATAATATAATAATTATTTAAAACTAACCATATAATAACTTATATAAAAACATAATATATAAATAATAATAAATATAATATATCAATATATCAATAAACTTAACTATTACTAGATTATACTAAATACAACCACTTATATATAATATTATAATATATATTAATAATATTCCATATTTATGTAATATTTTGTCAATGCTGCGAAATACTCCGCAATTGCAACTGAGGCAGAGGACCTTAATGTGTCAGAATGAATTCCAATTAATTAGCGCATGAAAATATTCCCTATCTCTGAGCGTGCCAACCACCATCAGCATAAACACCATTCTCATACAGACTCGCCTAAAATTTACGGCAAAAATAGGTTGAATTTATGTAAAAAGATCATATAATCAGATCTCTGAAACGTCCGGATGCCGCGAAAAAATATATAAGAATGTTCTAAATGACTTTTTATCTTTCATACATTTCAGAATAATCTAGATTGCGAATTATGCTAACGAACACTATGAAGGCAATCTTGGATCATGAATTCTTAATAGGTCTCCGCTTATTGATTTTTGGGTTCTGGCGTTCTAGAACATCGGTGTTATTATGTATTTAAATTGTCGAAGGTAACATGCTTAGTAAATAATGGGAGCCTAATGCTAGCGTGAGGAAATTATTTTTGTTCCTTGTGAATACCCCGCAAAGTGTATATGAAAACAGCCGAGTGTTATGTGTTTTTTTTGTGTGTTGTGTGTGTGGTCGATTGTATTGTGCTGTGTGTGGTTGATGTGTGCGTGTATGTGTACTGTGTGTCGCTGTGTAGTTGTCGGAGGGGTAGTGGTGTCGTGGCGTATGCTACCCGTGATTCGTGCCGCTGCGCTACAGTTGCGCGTCGCCGTGCCGTTAGTGCATGGACGCGATGTGTCCGTGCGTGCGTGCCGTGCAGTGCGTCCGTGTTGTGTGCTGTGTGTGTGTTTCGTGTGTGCCTCTGCGCGGCGCCGCGCGTGCGCCAAGTGCGGTGTGGTTTGTTGTGTGTGTGCGTGCGTGCGTGCGTAGCGCTCGTCCTCTGCTATGCATACGGCGGGTACGTTCGTTCATGCGGTTTTATGTGTGGGGACGCGCGTATTGTTGGTTAGTCGATGTGTGTTGTGTGTGTTGTTATGTTTTGTGTTGTGTTGTGTGTGTGTGTGGCGTATGGCTGCGTATGGGTGTTGAATATGTGTGTATATTTTGTGTGTGCCTGGTGCACCTGCGTGCGTCGTGCGTCTTCTGCGCGGCGTGCGTCAATGCGTTTCGTCTGCGTTGCGTGCCTCGTGCGTGCTGTGTTGTATTGTGTGTGTCTGTAGTTGTGTTGTTGGTGTAGCATGTGGTCTACCGTTTCCAGCTGGTTCTACTTGGCTAAAAAACAAAGCAGCCATGTGGTTCTACTGGAGACCGAAGAATTTCACCACCTGTGTCAGCTTGCATAAGACACGCTGGGACAATATCTGACTCTCCCTCCTCACTAGGAGATTCTCTGAACACACTAATTGCCCCTCACACCTGATCCCACCCAACATGTTCACCTGATCACAACTACCCAGCAGTCTGAACGAGATGTGCATCTACCCGCCACAGAGCGGAATTCTAATCCTGTCTCATTTTATCGTATGCGCGCGCAGCGAAAATTTCTTCCACAGCCACAGCGGGAGGGCCAACAGCGATTTCCGTGTCCCATACAAAATAACAGACGTCTATAACATCGGTTAGGACATCGTTAAACGCAGCGAGTCCATCGAAACGCAGCCCACGGCCAAACCCAGTTCGCTCCGCGATGTCATGTCTACATTACTGATTTTCCCTCCTCTTCCCTCACCCATCACCCCCCATTCAAAACCCGCTCACTCTACCTCTTAATACACCATGCCCGAGTTTTAACTGCGCACTAAAACTCGTACGAAATCAGAAAAACGTTCAGGGCGATCAGCAATGAATAGGCAAAACATACGAACCGAAAGCAAGCATAATACTTGCATTTGGATATGCGTGAAACGAAACACCATGGCGCGAGCAATATAAACTCATTTCAATACCTTAGTAAATTTAAATTATCCCAATTAAACAACACCTGCAATAAGTTGAGTACAGTGTGTGTTATAATCTGCACGCAATGCTTTTTTACGATTGTATAATGTCCTATTGCGCGCGTCCACTTACAAATAGAATTCCCATTGAGAACTCATATACAAACGGGCAAACATGTATGAAAGTCGATTATCAAATCCGCCCCTCTCATCACCACACAACTAAGACCTCCCCTCATCTTATCTCCACGAATCCTTAACCCATTCACCGCTCTCCTCACGCATCCTACTCTCTCTCTCTCACATCTCTCCTCCATCTTCTCCTCTCTCGCGGAACCAGCTTCGTCCTCACTCTCCTCTTCCTCTCTCGTTTAAGATCTACTCCTTCCTACCTGTCGAGCCTCACATGCCACTTCTCTATCACACATCTCGACCTGCTCTCACTCTCTCTCTCTCAGTCGCTACTCTCCCTTCGGCAATTGCTCCTCTCTCTCTACTCCCTTCACCGCATACAACCCTCTCACATCTGTCTCACAGTTGTCCATCTCAATCCATCCTTATCACTAACCGTTCTCCATCTCTCTCCTCATATCCAAATCCTTTCTCCCCCTCGTAATCTAATACTCCCCTCCACGATGCTCGATGTCGAATATAAATTAACCGTCATGCTATAAAGACGGCATGCATCCGATATACATGTTATTTACAACCGTATCGCTGCTGATTAAATTGAGAAGCTTCTCTCGCCACCTTCCCCCCCCCATGCTGTATCCCCCGTCTCTCCCCCTCTTTTTCTCTTTCTCTCTCTCTCTCTCTCTCTCTCTCTCTCTCTCTCTCTCTCTGTGCGTGCGTGCGTGCGTGCGTGCGTGCGTGCGTGCGTGCGTGTGTGTGTGTGTGTGTGTGTGTGTGTTTTTGTGTGTGCGTGCGTATATATATATATATATATATATATATATATATATGTGAATATATATATATTATATATATATATGTATATGTGTATATATATATATTATATGTATAGGTATATATATATATATATATATATATGTGTGTATGTGTGTGTATATATTGCGTTCCGAAAGTGTTCTAATACGAGGCTGTTTCATATGTTTGTATATATTAGTATCTCGAAACAAACACATGACGTATAATATTGGAGGGAGAAAGTGTTCAGAGGGAGGGGCTCGAAAAGGAGGGCAAGCGTTGTGTCAGGTGACGTGTTAAGGACGGTAAGGTATTCATGGTTGAAAAGCAGACGATTGTGTTTTATCGACTCATAGAAATAAAATACAACAAAATAAAAGCTTCACATTATAAAGTTATTATTTTAATTAGAAGTCACATTTCAGTATCACGGCTACAATTTTCCTTGTTTTATATAAAGTATTTTCGTTCTGCACATTTACATTTTTTTTCAGCAAGTGAAATGTCCATATTTGCAGATAAAATCACAGAATAGCGAAGCAAGCCGTAGCGGTATTACCATTACAAAAGTAGCTGTTTACGATTGCCCGCGCTATGTCACCGTTAGAAAATGAATTATTCGCTGGGCTGTCCGAGGGTGTCGCCACACTGCGCGTTTACAGCTTAATTCATGCGTCTAAGCCATCACATACGTCTTCGTAAAATATCCACGGTATAACCTGCGAAATTACTCGTTAATCTAATCCGATTGAATCAGAGTTGTTTCTATACTACTGATGTTGCGTGCAGCAGGCAAACACACTGGTACGGAGGAGGATTATCAAATAATCGTATTCAGGCGCGCGTTGCCTTGCGTGCATCGCACACACAGATATAGAGGGCGCCTTTGGCATAGGCACATTTTGTATATCGCAGCACATAAGCGAGGCGGCAGGGATGAGCGGCATTCGCACAGCAGAATCGTGTCGGCAGGGATGAGCGGCATTCGCACAGCAGGAGCGAGGCGGCAGGGATGAGCGGCATTCGCACAGCAGGAGCGAGGCGGCAGGGATGAGCGGCATTCGCACAGCAGAATCGTGTTTACGCGCTCAGATATCGTA
>NW_014577083.1:716488-726199 GCF_000485595.1 Priapulus caudatus
GTTCGTGTATGCGTGCGCGCATGTGCGTGTATGCGTGCGCGCGTGCGCATGTACGCGTGCGCGCGTGTTCGTGTATGCGTGCGCGCATGTGCGTGTATGCGTGCGCGCGTGCGCATGTACGCGTGCGCGCGTGTTCGTGTATGCGTGCGCGCATGTGCGTGTATGCGTGCGCGCGTGCGCATGTACGCGTGCGCGCGTGTTCGTGTATGCGTGCGCGCATGTGCGTGTATGCGTGCGCGCGTGTGCATGTACGCGTGCGCGCGTGTTCGTGTATGCATGCGCGCATGTGCGTTAATGCGTGCGGGCGTATGCGTGTATGCGTGCGCGCGTGTGCATCTATGCGTGCGCGCGTGTACGTGCATGCGTGCACGTGAGTGCGTGTATGCATGCGCGCACGCGAATGCGTGTACGTGCCTGCGTGGACGTGAGTGCACCGTGGATGGGTGCATGACAGTATGTACATGAGTATAATCCAAATCACGAGATTCCTCTATATGCGTGTGCGAACGTTTACGTGCCGTGGCGCGCGGAAGACGCGAAAGTAATTATGTAACAGGTTTTATGAGCGGTCCCCGAGAGAAAAATGCGCACTTACATCTCCTTAAAGCGGAGATGTGCTGTAATTTAACTACATATCTGTGGGTTAGACGCAGGTAAGACAAATACTCCGTGTCATCAATGTGTGCACTTGCACGCCGACTTGTTGAAAAGAGAAATATGCCCACTTCGCAAATATTGTCCTTTATATGCCCCGGTGAGAAATGAAAATATTTGCATGCGATCCTGCTGCTGCTCCTGCGAAGTGGGGCTGCGTTGCGATAATTGTAGCTGGAGTAGATGTATTTAGTTAGGTGGTTATATGGCTTATGTGCATGCACGTCGCGCTATACTGCAATATGTGACACAATTTCTGTATGCTGTAACATCAGCTGTTATTCTCCGTCGTTTCTATCTCGTTATCGTCTATTGTTGCGGCTGCTCACATTCAAACGCTTAATTCCGTGCGTGCGCAATAAAGGCTTATTAATACACAATGTTTTGCATGCAGAACAACCAATTTTCGTCGTGCTGTCAAAAAAATACCCGACGCCCGTGTGCCAAATTCGTGGATGACGCCATTCGTTGTATAGTTACGGCAGCTTGACGAGGGTCGTCACCTAAAACGCACAGACTGTGAAACCCGAACTGTATATATAGCATCTCCTACATTGATCTGCTATGCGTTTGAAGACGACGAGAGCTGACAACGACACTTAAACTCAGTTATCCTAACAGTAATAGCTATATATATATATATATATGCGTGCGCGCGTGTACTCTCTTTCTCTCACTCATATATTCTCGCGCGCTTTTTCGCGCTCTTTCTATTTTGAATTTCAATGTCTTTCTCTTCGTTTTAGTTATAACTGTACACTGCAAACTCCTGAGCCTCTACATAGCACAAGCATTTCTCTCAAAACAGCTGAATTTATGTGCCGTATGATAATAAACTTACCAGATTGGGAGAGTTATCCGATACCTTGAGGAGCATACACCGCATGGCTATCCATCGTTCACCTGTAATAAGGTGGACATACGGACAAGTCGTTAACTATATGTCCATGTAGGAAGCATCCAGACCCGCACACACAAATACAGAGAGACATCGTCTCCCTCGGCGTGCAACTCGCTTACTAAAGCTCAGAACGCGCCTGCATGCGCACATAGCTATACAAGCCGGCGCTGTATTGCCAACCTTTCTTCATCAGTATAAAGATGGTTTCACCATCTATTATATAATGCGATTGAGAGAAAACTGTCTCTTTGAATGGGCGAACAATACCAGAAGAAAGGCCTTTTTATTTGACCTGAATACATATTTCACGGACTTCTTACAAAGGTCTACACAAACATGAAAGCTCTTTCCTTTGAGCGGTAATTACATTGAATTCGCAATCAATGCGTTTCAACGGCACTTTTATCCACAAGGTGCATGCACGCTACGCTTTCTATAACCCTCATATACATGCATCGACGCCAATAGCCTATTCAGGACATCAGAATGCTAGCTACAGTGTGTAAGATATATGGCAGACTGTATAGACGTGAATGATCGTCACACACACACAGGGAGCTAGGCCACTTCTACATTCATGCTCGCTCATGTATCGACGAATTGCCACAGATGTACCGTTGGTCTCTGTCATCGCCAACGTCGCTAAATGATGTTTTTCTGAATATTAGCTCATGCGGAATTAAGATGAAGGACTACACAGACCCGCCTTGCAGTCACGCTCATTCTCGTTGAACGCGTTTGGCGGATTACTCGCTACTGATGCGTTCTTGTCACGCGAAAGTCAGCTCTGATATCAGACGATATGCCACATCGAAATCCAATAACACAGTATCTAACTCGTGGAGTGACGTGTCTACCTCGCAAGTGTCCTCCGTTTGGGACATCGGGGTGCGAAAGTTGACAATGCGTTTGCCTGTCGTTGTATATTTAATCCAATAATTTGTGCGTGGAATTTGAATTATAATATTAATAATTATTATATATATATATAGATATTCGATAAATTTATTTTAATATTGTCAAATGGCTGCCGAAAATAATCCGACCATTGCAACTGGTGGCCAAGAGACGTTATGTGTCATGAATAGAAAGTCCATTATTTCGCGATGGCAAATATTGCTCTGAGCGGTGTACCACCGCATAAAACTTTCTCATACAATGCGCCTAAATTTACGGCAAAATACGGTTTGAATTTAGTGTGAGGACAGTATATTAGATCTGCTGAAACGTCACGATGGCGAAAAAATATATAGAATGTTCTAAAACGCTTATTTTTTCCTACATTTCAGGTATCTATCTAGATTGCCGATTAGCTATACGACACGATGAAAGGATGGGGATCACTAGGTGAATCTGGTAAGGTAGGTCCGCTTTAGTTGATTTTGTTGGTTAGTTCGGTTGTGTAATGTCTATATTTGACGGCTACACTTAGCTAAATGCATAGGAGGCCTAAATGCCCTAGCGTGCTAGAATTATTTTTTGTTGCCCTTGTGTGACATACCGCAAGCTGTAAAGATTTTTTTCAGCGAAATCCCGGCGCGGAGTGGGTATGTGCTGTGTTTGTTTGTGTGGTGGTGGGGTGTGTGTGATGTGTGCGTGGGTGGCTGTGTGTGTGTGTGACTGTGTGGGGTCCGTGTGCGTGTATGTGTGTGCTCGCCTTGCTGTGTGTGTTTGTGGTCATGGCGCGGCGGTGTGTCGCGTCGCCCGTGCGTACGTTGTGGTGCGCTGCGTGCGTGGCGTGGTGTGTGTGCTGTGCGTGACCATGCTTGTGTCCGCTGCGCTGCGTAGCGGCGTGCTGTGCGTGGTGTGTGTTGCTGGTGTGTGCTGTGGTGTTCGTGTGTGTTGGTGGCTTGACGCGCGCGCCTGTCTGCGCAGTGCGCGTCGGCGTGTGTTTGAGTGGCTGTGATGTTGCTGCCGTGCGTGCGTGCGTGCGTGCGTGCGTGCGTGCGTGCGTGCGTTCGTGGGTGTGTGGTGTATGTGTGGGCGGAGGGTATGTGTGGTGTGGTGTGTGTGTGTGTGTGTTGTGTGCGGTCCTGTGTCGTGTGTGTGTGGGTCTGTGACCTGCAGAGAGAGCGCTGTGACACGGGGTTGTGTGCTGTGCTGTGTGTTGTTGGTATGTGTGCGTTGTGTGCTGTGTTGTGTGTGTTATGGTAGTGGTGTGGTCGTCGTGCCTGCGTGCGTTGCGTGCGTGTTGCTCGCTGCGTGGCTTGCGTGCATGCGTTCGTAGCGTTGTGGTGTGCGCTGCCGCGTTGCGTGCCGCGTGTTGTGTGTGTGTCGTGTGTGCTGTAGTGGTGTTGGTGCTGTGTGGCGACTGGTGTGATTATGCCATGCTGTGTGTACGTGTGCCGCTGGATTCACTTCGTTAGAAACATTCGCAGCCATGGTGGTTGCTAGTGAGAGCGCGTAAGAATTTTTCACACCATGTGTCAGCTATGCATATGACACGCTGAGCATATCTGATCCCGTCAGGGAGGCCTTGCAACACTTATTCCCACCTGTCCCACCCACTGCCACTCCATCAGGCAACTACCCGGGCAAGCAGTGACTCCGATGCTGCAATCTACTCCCGCGCCCACAGAGGCGAATTCTATGCCTGTCTCATTCTTATAGCTATGCCTGAGCCCGCCGAATTTACTCTCCCACAGCGAGGCCAAAGCGGATTCCGCTGTCCATACAAATACAGAACGTGACTATAGACATCGGCTCTAGGAGCAGTCGTTAACGCGGCGCGGGCCACCACGGCGCCAAACGATCCAAGTTTCGACCTCTGCGTGTCAGTGTCCTTTAATATGATTTCCTTTCCTCCTTCCTCCCCATCCCTCCCATCAAAACTCGATATCTCTTGAATACTAGCCAATGTGTCTCGTAGTTTTAACGCCGCCTAACCTACGTAGCGAGAATATGGAAAACGTTCAGAGCCGCATCAGGCAATGAATTAGGGAAAGACATACTGAAACGAAAGTACGCCATACTTTGCTTGATGGTGCGACGTGAAACTGAAACACTGGGCCGCGAAGTCCATTAAATATGAATTCCTTTAGTATTTTAATGCCTTAAACTAACACTGCAATGTTTGGAGGTGCGTTGTGTGTTCAATGACGACGCATGTTTCGTTGAACTGCTGGCGTCTGAATTAGCAATAATTCCATTGTGAGACTTATTAATCATGCAAAATGTATGAAACGCGCATTATATCCGCCTCCTTCTCCCACCCCTTCCTCACTCCCCTTAACGCCTCTCTCCTCAGCTCTCTCTCTTCTCTCTGCTCTGCTTTCTCTCTCTCCTCGTCCGCACGCTCTCTCTCTCTCTCCTTCTCGCTCTCCTCTCTCTCTCTCGCACGCTCTCTCTCTGCTCTCTCTCTCATCTCTCTGTCTCGCGCTCTCTCGCCTATAGGCTCTCTCAGTCTCTCTCTCTCTCTCTCTCTCTCTCCTCTCTCTCTTCTCTATCATCTTCTCCCCTCGCTATCTATCTCCCCCTCACGAATTGCTCGATGTCGTTATACTTAAATTAACCGTCATTTGTATTAATAGACGGCATGATCCTGAGTATACATGTTATTATAACAGACCGTATTCGCTGGCTGTTCATTAAATGAGAAGCTTCTTCTCGCACCTTCCCCGCCCTCCCATGCTGTATCCCTCGCGTCTCTCCTCTCTTTTTCTGCTTTCTCTCTCTCATCATCTCGCTCTCTCTATTTCTCTCTCTCTGCTCTCTCTTCTCGTCTCTCTCGTCTCTCTCTCTGTCGCGTGCGTCGCATCGTGCGTGAAGGCGGTGGCACACGTGGTGCGTGCTTCCGCTGCGTGCCTTGAGCGAGACGTGCGTGCTGTGTGCGTGGTCGCTGCGTGTGGTGTGTGTGATGTGTTTTGTGTCATTATTTTATTTCTCTTTGCTGCGCCTTTCTATATTATTTCTCACTCTCGTTCAGATGTGGTCGATCACTCCCTTCGTTCGTAGCGCCCTCTGCTTTTCTACCTATCTCTCTCTCTTCTCTCTCTCTCTCTCTCTCTCTCTTCTCTCTCGTCTCTCTCCTCTCTCTCTCTCCGCTTAATTCGATCGCTTAACTATATATATATATATATTATATATATTATAATATATATATATACATATGGTATTATAATAGCCTATACAATATGGAGTAGGGGTACTTTTGCACGGTGGTGGAGAGGTCGATATTTCGAAACCTGCCTATTGTAGTTCTCGGATCTTGTTGTACTGTGATTCGCGATTATCGGTGTCCATCCGACCATGAGATGACACTTTGTGCACTGTAATGTGGAGCGCTAGAGTGATTTTCACTAGTGTAGGTCGAAGGATTATTATTACGAGCTGCCCCCTCGCCGTCGTAAGAACAGAGCCTTCATTACGATCGCATCAGCCTCCATTCAGCGCGAATTAAGATTTTCTGTACGTCTGATTTGTTTCTGCCTCATCTTAGTTTCCCAATGTGGCGATAGACGCAAGGATAAGAGCAGCGTTGTTTCGTACTGAGAGCTCATTCACAATTAATCATAGATGCCGCGGGATTTCGCGGATGTGGTGCGCGAATTTATTTTCAGCGGTTCAGATATACGGTTGTTATTGCGAATTCGCTGTGAGTTGCAAACTACTCCACAAAAACTACATTGCCGCCCGCGTCGGCACTTATAATAACCCGCGCGCGTGTTCGTGTATGCGCAGACTGTTCGTGTATGCGTGTGCGTGTATGCGTGGTGCGTTAGTGTGCGTGCAGCTGCTGTCGTGCGTGGTCAATGCAGTGCGTGCGTGTACGCGTCGCGCGCGTTCGATGTATGCGTGCGCGCATGTGGTGTATGCCGTGTCGCGTTGTGCGTGCTCGCGGCGTGTGGCGTGTAATTGCAGTGCGTGGGCTGTACGCGCGTTGCGCGCGTGATTCGTGTATGCGTGAGGAGCGCATCGTGCGTGTCATGCCGTGTGCACGCGTCGTGCAATGTATACGGCGTGCCGCGCGTGTTCGTAGTTATGCCGTGGGCGTATGCGTGGTATGCGTCGCGCCGCCGTGTGATCTAGTGCGGTGTCGCGCGGTGTACGTGCCCATTTTTTTTTTGCCGTGTAACGTAGAGTGCGGCTGTGTATGCATTGCGCCGCACGCGATGCGTGTGATGCCTGCGTGGACGTCGAGTGCACCCATGTGGCATGGGTGCATGACGTATGTACTATGAGTATGAATCCAAACAACACGAGATTCCTCTATATGCGTGTCGCGAACGCTTATTACGGGCCGTGGGCGCGCGGAAGACGCGAAAGTAAGATAGTAACAGGTTTATGAGGCGGTGCCCGAGAGAAAAATGCGCACTACATCTCCTTAAAGCGGAGATGTGCCTGTAATTTAACTAATATCTCTTGGGTTAGACGCACGGTAAGACAAATTAATCACGTGTTCAATGTGCTGCACTTGCACGCCGAATATAGATATAGGAAAAGACGCAATATGCCCAAGGTCGAACATATTGTCCTTGATATGCCCGCGTGAGAAATGAACAATTTTGCATTGCGATCCTGCATGCTGCTCCTGCGAAGTGAAGGGCTGCGTTGCGCATAAATTGGTAGTCTGGAGTAGATGTTATTTACGTTAGTGTTATATGGCTTATGTGCATGACACGTCGCGCTATCTGCAATTGTGACAGAATGTCTGTATGCCCTGTAACATCAAGCTATGTTTCTTCCAGTCGTTTCGATCGTGATTATCGTCTATTGTTGCGCTGCTCGATTCCAAACGCTTAGTTCCCTGCGTGCGGCAATAAAGGCTTATTAATACACAATGTTTGCATGCAGCAACAACCAATTTTTCGTCGTGCCTGTCAAAAAAATACCCGACGCCGTGCTGACCAAGCATTTCGTGGATGACGCAGATTCGGTGTATAGTTAACGGGCACCAGCTCTCGCGTACCGCGCGCTCGTCCACTCACACGCCAGGCACTGTGAAAACCCGAAACTGTATAGTTAGGCATACTCCACATTTGATCTGCTATGCGTTGCAGACGACGAGAGCTGACAACGACACTTACCAGTTTCGCCTAACAGTAAGACTATATTATATACTGAATATTATATATATATATATATATATATATATTATGCATCGGCGCGCGTGTGTGCCGTGCTGTGTGTGTGTGTGCGTGCTGTGCGTGCGTGCGTGGTACGGTGCGCGCGTGTGTGTGTGGTGTGCTGTGTATGTGTGTGTGTGTGTGCGTGGGCTGAGTGTGGGCGCTTGCGCGCTGCCGGTGTGTGTGCGTGTGTGCGTGCTTGCGTGTGTTGCGTGACCGTAATTATATACGTATATATTATATATATATATATATATATATAATTATATCGATGAAGGTTCGAGCAGATAAGTTGGCACGTTGAATGATATTAACCGGCTGATGGGGCCAGCGACGCCGTGACACCAACTAGCCGACGTCAGCGCATTCGCCAGTGCTGATGTTCGCCAGACGCTGCCGCATGTCACGAGTGTTCTTTGTTCTACGGGCCGCTGTGTTATGTGCGCGTAAACCAATATCGACACGAACGTCGGTCGAATATATGCCGCGCTGAAAAACATGCTCGCCTACAAAATCCACAATGCGGCGCGCGATCTCACGCGCAACATCATTAATATCGTGGAACGGTAAACCATTCCGTCCGTTCCTACCGACCGTCGAACACCGCGTGTACGTAAGGGTCGCCTCGCGTCCAGCACGTCGGTCATTGTAAACACCACGATTGCAAGCAGCCATCGATATAGTTTTTCGTTGGCGTTAATGTTTTTTATATGAATTGCTATACGGGCCGCATTTAAAATGGCAAATTTATTGTGACGGAAGATGAGAGACAGAGTGAGAGAGATGATTAGATAAGAGCAGAGGAGAAGAGAGGGAAGAGAAAGAGATGAGAGGTGAGAAATAGAGAGAGGGAGGATGAGTGGAGAGAGAGAGAGCAGAGAATGAGAAAGGAAGATCACGCTCACACAACACACAGCACACTACACAACACAACAACACACCACACACACACACAACACACAGCACATATTATATTATATATATACGCGCGCACACGAACACCGCTCACACCATACAAACTACACACACACGCACGCCACGGCGACGCACACGCACGCACGGCACCGCGCACACACACACAACACACACACACCACGACACACACACACACACACATACACACATACACACACACACACACACACACACACACATACACACACACACACACGACCCACACATAATGCGCGCGGCGCACACACAACACACACACACACACACACACATATGCGCCGCGCACAAACTCACCCCGCACACATACAAACACACGCACGCACGCACGCACGCACGCACGCACGCACGCACGCACGCACACACACACGCCCACGCACCACGCAATTTCACACACACACACACACACATACACACACACCACACGCAACACACGCACACACACACACGCGCACAACATACACACACACACACACACACAACATCACACAGCACCCAACATATGCGTCGCGGCGCACACACACACGCACCACAGCAACAAACTACACGCACGCACGCACGCTACGGCGCGCACACACGACACACACCACACGCACGCACGCACACAGCGCCACTATACACACACACACACACTACGGACACACACGCACACCACACACAACACTCACACACACACACATATTCGCTGCGCGCCACACAACACACGCCCACACATACAAACACACGCACGCACGCACGCACACACAGCACACACAACGCTAACGCACGCACCACACACACACACACATACACACATACACACGCCCACACACGCAGCACACCACACACGCGCACACAACACACACGCACACCACACACACACACACACGACACCACACCACAGCACACCACACACACACATACACGATGTGACACATTGTATTACGGCCGCATTTTAAATGCAAATGTTTCTGGAGGAGAGAGAAAGAGGAGACGAGAGAGAGAGGAGAGAGAGGGGAGAGAGAGAAGGGAAGGAGAGAGAGAGGAGAGAGAGGGGGGACGGAGATGAAGGAAAGAGAGAGAGCCGAGAGAGAAGAGAAAGCGAGAATAGAGAGGGAGACACACGCGCTCGGGGCGCGGGGCCCCACAGCAACCACGACA
>NW_014577083.1:731224-733493 GCF_000485595.1 Priapulus caudatus
TAGCTATATATATATATATATATATATAGTATATTATATATAATGCGTTGCGCGCGGCTGTTGCGTTATGTGTGTGTGCGTGTGTGCGGTGGTGTGCTTGTACGTGCGTGCGTGCGGTGATGGACCGTAGTGCGTGCAGTGTGCGTGTGCGTGTGTTTGTGTGTGTGTGTGGCTAGTGTGTTGCTGTGATGTGTGTGGTGCGTGCGTTAGCGTTGCGTGCCTGCGTGTGTGCGTGCGCGCGACCCGCGTGGTGTGGTGGTGTGTGTGGTGTGTGTTGTGTGTGTGTGTGTGCTGTGTGTGTGTGTGTGCTGTGTGTGTGCATGCCGTGCTTTGGGTACCGGTTGTGCGTGGTTATATATGCTTACTATATATATATTATATTATATTATATATTATATCGAGTATACGGGCGACCGAGTATAAGTGGCACCGTGAATGATATTACACCGGCGATTGGGCAGCCGACGCCGTCGTGACACCAACTAGCCACGATCGCCATCGCCAGTGCTGATGTCGCCAAGCGCTGCCGCGTCACGAGTTTCATTTGTTTCTACGGGCGCTGTTAGTGCGCGTAAGACGAATTATCGACACGAACGTCACGGAAATTATATCGCGCGCTGAAACAATGCTCGCCTAAAAATCACACAAATTGGCGCGCGATCTCACGCGCAACCAATTATATCCGTGCGACGGTAAACCATCCTGCTCCGGTTCTACCGCCGTACGAACACCCCGCCGTGTAGTAGGTCGCTCGATCCAGCACGTCGTCATTTGTAAACACCACGATGCAGCACGCGGCACACACACACACACACACACACACACACACACACACACACATACGCACACACACGTACACACACACACGCGCGCGCATGCATACACGGCGGTGATTATTGCATCGACCAATAATCTGTTTATGTCGAGCCCGCGGGCCATGTCATTACTGAGCGAGCTCTGCTTTCCCTTGCCACTCGTATATTATTATAGTAAACAGCGCTTATTAAATGTCGGGTGTAAACGGAGACCAGTTCACCTCAGTCATGTAAGTGGTGTGATCACTCCCCCCCCCCTCCTCCTCACCCTCCTCCGTCCACGGTTGCGTGTGAATCTTTTACCGCATTCTCTTTTTACCGACGTTTCGATTTTTTTCCACATATCGAGCCGCGTGTAGGCAGGCGACAGCTAGGTAAGAAACGCGCTCCTCGCGTGACGTAAAATGAAAAGTGACGTGTTGTTATTTCTGCATGCCGCGTAACCGTAATATATATATATAGATATATAAACGGCGTATAATGTGTGCCCTGTAATGTGTACTGTAATGTATATTATAATGTAATATAATTACTGTTAAAAAGCAAAAATAACTTAAAGAGAGATATAAATGTTCTAAACAGACATAGTTCAGTCAAATTAGTAACACAGTAACTTCGAGGTAGAGCTCAAGCCACATTTCCGATGAACTCCCACTCTTGGGAAAAGCAAAATATTTAACATACAACGTCATTGTCTCGGATCGTGAGGCATGCGACTGAGACAGCCGGGCGATGTGATCTCACTGTATACGGATGCCTGCCTCTGTGTTTGCTCGCCACACGAGAGTATTGGTGATGAGTAATTGCCGAGAAATACTTCCTTCATTTTCCGTGCCCAATATTTCGCGGAGATGTCGCTCCGAAAACTATTAGAACGCGCTAGTGCGTGGTCTCCTGCACAAGTTGCCTGGGAAAACACCCTCGATGTCCACTTAGAGCTCCGATTCGGCAATCCAAAATCGTCAGTTAGCGGAACGCGTAAACTAGTAAAACGCGACGACGCTCTTTCTAGTTACCATAACTCGTTTACACTTGATTAAGGTATATATGAATTCCATATCTGGCCTCAGCGGCGGATGTCCCCGACTGCGTCTATGGAAATCCATCGTCATTGTGCAGCGACGTCAACGCTGACGCGTAAACAGGCGAGGTCAAAGGTCGTTTCCTTTCGGCCCGCCCACCGGCGAGCTAGCATCGTCTCCCGTCGCGAGGCAACCTCTTATCAGGCTCATTAAGCTAGCGAGGTTGCACAGGTGTGCGTGGGAGGGGCTCGACCTCTCTCGCCGCTGCTGCTGCTACTGCTACTGCCCTACGATCTCTGACAGCTCGCTGCTTCTGCTACTGCAGCTTACGCATAACAAAATCATATATCTCTCTCTCTCTCTCTCTCTCTCTCTATATATATATATATATATATATATATATATATATATATATATATATATATATATATA
>NW_014577083.1:735417-740498 GCF_000485595.1 Priapulus caudatus
TGCGCGCGTATGTTTCTGTGCATGCGAGTGCGTGCACGTGCGCGCGTATGTTTCTGTGCATGCGAGTGCGTGCACGTGCGCGCGTATGTTTCTGTGCATGCGCGTGCGTGCACGTGCGCGCGTATGTTTCTGTGCATGCGCGTACGTGCACGTGCGCGCGTATGTTTCTGTGCATGCGAGTGCGTGCACGGGCGCGCGTATGTTTCTGTGCATGCGTGCGAGTGCGTGCACGTGCGCGCGTATGTTTCTGTGCATGCGAGTGCGTGCACGGGCGCGCGTATGTTTCTGTGCATGCGTGCGAGTGCGTGCACGTGCGCGCGTATGTTTCTGTGCATGCGAGTGCGTGCACGGGCGCGCGTATGTTTCTGTGCATGCGTGCGAGTGCGTGCACGCGCGCGCGTATGTTCCAGTGCGTGCGAGTGAGTGCGTGCGCGCGTATCTTTCTGTGCGTGCGAGTGCGTGCACATGCGCGCGTATGTTTCTGTGTATGCGAGTGCGTGCACGTGCGCGCGTATGTTTCTGTGCGTGCGAGTGCGAGCGTGTGCGCGTATGTTTCTGTGTATGCGAGTGTGTACACATGCGCGCGTATGTTACCAGTGAGTGCGAGTGCGTGCGTGTGCGCGTATGTTTCCAGTGCGTGCGAGTGCGTGCGTGTGCGCGTATGTTTCCCGTGCATGCGTGCGAGTGCGTGCGCGTACGCGCGCGTGTTTGCGTCGGAGCACGAGCGGCCTCGCTGTGCGTGTATGTGATTGACACCACGTGACTTGTATCGCGGCGGTAGAGAGGGCGCTAGTCTGGTGAGTATCCGGAGCCCGCGGGCGCGCGGCCAGTCACACACACACACACACATACATACGGCAGGCTTATCCCGCTGCCGAGTGCTCCATGTGAGAGCTCGGCCAGCTTTCTCAGGTGTGCCGCACCGCTGCTAATGGTTCCGCATTAATTACCTTACCGCGCACCTGGCCGATGAGTCACGCGGGTGCTATGCGCGCGCCGCGGTGCGTAGTAGCAGGCCGCCGCCACCGCCGCTCGCTCACCCGGACACCGGGGCGACACGTCGAAACCGGACTCCGGCCGGCAAAAAGCACGCGCGGGAAAAATAATGCGAGCTCGCATTGGGATTACGTGAATTTCTATACGCCGCAGCATAAGCTGGTAATGGAATGACTTAATCAGTGATCAACGCGCGCGTCTCCGCGTGTGGGTGTAGTAAGTGCGATTGTGATATATAGGGTGCTGGCTTAAGTGCGCATATCAGGCGTTTTTTTGCCCCGAAGATAATCGGATATATTATTTAATGCGCGATGCTTTGGCCGTTAGAATTGGATCGATAGAAGATGTCGGAAAAACGCCCGGGATGGTTGCAGAACGGGACAAGAATGTAGCGCGTCTAGCAGCTCGAAGAATAACGCAATTTCGTGAGAAGAAGGTTTTTTCCATCACACGTGGCACTCTTGTTAGCTTATAGCCCTTATACGCGGGCTGGATGTTTATGGCACATTACCCGAGAGCGCTCGATAAAAGCGCCCATAGCGCTGTACGTGAATGAAGTTATTTGATTCGTCCAGGCATAATGCTCACGTGCGTGCGCATGGCGGGCGGTGGCAACCCCGGCGCAGCGACGGTCTGGTTATGTAAACGCTGTTGGTAGTCACCGCTCGCCACGGGGATGGTTGTTTCGGACGCAAAATTACCCTTAATTTTGCGCTCTACGACGGCTTCATTGAGAATTCCGACGGCCCGCCTTTTCATTCATGATTTCCGAGGTCTAGCCGCCGCGCGAGCGCGCGGGCGTGAATGGACGGCTTTGTGTGGCCGACGTCTTGACAACGCTATCATTATTTTCGAATTCGTTTAGTTGGCGGCCGCGTAAGAAAAACACAACAGGTGACAATGTAACCGAGGAGCGTGGAATCCGCGCGGTTTGCAGCGCCGCCCTGGTGGCACGTCACCACAGATCGTATACGACGCTAACACCATCCGCTCTCGATAGATGTGATTATTTCTCTATCCCTCCCATTCACCTCTCTCTCTCTCTCTCTCTCTCTCTCTCTCTCTCTCTCTTCATCTCTCCTCTCGTCCTCTCTCGTATCCTCTGCCCTCCTCTCTCTCTCCTCTCTCCCTCTCTCTCTCTCGCTCTCTCTATCTCTCTCGTCTCATCTCTCTCTCTATATATATATAATATATATAGTATTATATAGAATATATTATATATATATATATATAATATATATGCCAACACAGACACAGGCAATAGACACACCACACACACACACACACACACACACACAAACACAAACACACACACACACACGCGCGCGCGCGCGCGCACACACAACACTCGCACACACAGACATATATATAAATATATATATATATGCTTATGCATCTAATGGCTGGTTGTCAATAATCTGCAGTACTGTAGTGTTAACAGGGCATATTTTCTCGCACATATTTCCCACGACCTTGTGTTGACCACAGTGGTGCTCTATGTAATTCGTTGATGTGCATTTGTTTCTCTAGCTCATCGATGCCTCCACTCGCCGAAGACAGGAAATTGACTCTTTCGTGAAATCATTGAAACGCCAAGTATGCCATACACATGTGTACTAAAAACATAGTGTTCTTGTGATTGATCGCGTGAATGTGTGCGCATCTGCGCCTGCGTTCGTGCGTGCGTGCATGCGTGCGTGCATGCGTGCGTGCATGCATGCGTGTGTGATCAATATGGGTATACTTTTTCTCTTGCTACCGAGTTACGACGTGGGGGGAAGGAAGAGGAATGCCAAATGATACAATTTCTTTTTATTGCGTCACGCGTGTTTCCTATGTCTAGTTTTTCCTGCTGTTGTCATTCTTATCCGACTAGGAATTATGACGCTAATTCCGGTAAAGCTTCCGGTAGAGTGCAGTTAGACGATAGGCATCTTTTCACAATCATTCGTCACTATCAGTAATGATCTCATTTATTAGTTTATCATCTAAATTGTGCGTTAGTTCCGGGTGCACCTTCCCATTTATTGCGATGGAATATGCCTCGTTAAAGTTATCTGTTACTATCCCGCGTTAATTGTCATAGTTAGGAAGCTAAATAGTTTTCTTTTTTGTTGGTATCGAAATTTGCATACTTGAACATCACTTACGATAAATTAATAATTGATTTTATTTATTTATATTCTTTTCCATCAATTTAAATTGACTACGTCACGAATTTTCTATGGTAAAATTTGTAAAAAATTTGTTGCCATTTTTTTACATTAAAAGTAAGAACTAACGGGACTAAACGTATCCTAAAATTCTTACCTGATAAGATTGTTTCTGAACTAGTTAAAAATCCAAAAAACCTAGACGATTTGATATTGTGTTCCTGACATTAATTGCTTGCTATGGGCTATGTATGATTGAGTCACGAGTGTATGTTCACATCGAACAATATAGTAAAATAAGAAGTATAATGCAGCAATTTAACCATAAAAAGTGAACAGAATTATTTATATTTAGTGAAAAAGTGGAAATATTTTTTTAATTTTTACTATTTACGGTGACGTAATCACTTTAACTATTTATATAAAATTCTCTCAGGCAATTAAATGGGCGTATATTATATATGAGTTATATCTGTTCGCTGAGTGCAGTTCGTACAGATGGATATATTGAGCAATTAGTCACTGACCCCACGATGTCACAGGCGATCGTGGGATTAGTAAAGATAAGGCAACGCCTGCGGGGTTCGTACACATGACCGCATTGCGGATTCGCCATGCACCGCTGCAACGCGAAAAGCTAACTTTACGCATCAAAACAAACATTATAACGTCACGAGGAGAACGAACCCGGACCCTGCGTGCGTGCGTGCGTGCGTGCGTGCGTGCGTGCGTGCGTGCGTGCGCACTGCCGAGCCTGCCGACCGCGTCTGCTGAGTATCTTTAGCAAATGTGCTTCTGTGAACTCAGTCGTTGATTAGATCGCGTGACGAAATATCATGATTCGGTTACGACAGCGGTTCGCTGGCTGCATGGCCTGGCTGCCAGCTAAAGGCTTGTTACCGACTGAACAGTTCGGTGGCCGCTGTCTGTCATTGCAGTACGGCATTCTCCGATACCTAGAATTTAATTAGTGCATGATGTCGTGTGACGTATATCCTCGGAAGCTTGTGCGCTGCTTGAAAATGAAGATGCGTACGTAATCTCCTCGATAACTTGTTAAAACGAGTTTGCGATGGAGTTTCTATTCAGAGGCGGTTTTGCATTAAAAAAAATTTTTTTTTTTAAATAATTAGTATGCATTTGTTTATACGCAACAGGTAACGTGGATCTTCTGCGTACAACTCTTCGCTCTCTTTTGCGTTTTATTATTTTATTTAGGAGCATTATAAGACAATGTTTTCCTATGCTCAATGCACGGTAATCACCGATACTTCGCCGCCGTTTAGTGACACAACCTATAGACAATTCATTTACTTTAAAAATCTTATATTTGCTTAAAACCTATAGAAACTCCCGGGCAAAGCCTGTTGACTTTCGTACGATTCTATTCACGTATCGCCTAATTGGTCCCAATGCAAACCAATAGCTTTATAACCTGCATTGGGAACCCAATCGGGTTAAGCTCTTCCGTCGTTTTACTTTGGTAAATAAGTACGGACATTCCGTCGCCACTGCAAAGTATCTTAAAGAGTGTCAAACTAGACGTGGTTATATTTGAGGTAACGAATAGGGTCATTCAATGCTAGCAATGGCGCTCTAGTGACTGGCACACAAACGGGCGGGCACCCACGCACGCACAGGCAGACAATGGCGACTGAAATCTCCCTGTCCTCGATTCAACCGACCCTCTCTGGTTTTGCAGCAGCCTCGGGCGATGGTTGTACGCATTACGGCAACACTACCGGTGAGCTATGGATTTAAAGGGTACGGTAAATACCCTAAATCATAATTATCGGGTGTGGATATCACGCGAGGCATGGAACAACTTATCTTTGCTCGCAGTGCGTCTGTGTGCATCTCGTGCATATGTCTCTCTCTCTCTCTCTCTCTCGCTCTCTCTCTCTCTCTCTCTCTCTCTCTCTCTCTCTCTCT
>NW_014577083.1:744110-770756 GCF_000485595.1 Priapulus caudatus
GAGAGAGAGAGAGAGAGAGAGAGAGAGAGAGAGAGAGAAAGAGAGAGAGAGAGAGAGAGTGTGTGGGAGAAAAAAATCTCTGTCGACGTTCCAAAGCTCATTTCCGATTGCGGGGCAGCGGCGTCTTTGTTCTATTCGTGAAAATCTCGCGAGGAAACACGTGAGTTTTTGCCGTCGAATGACAGCTGCGATCGTAGCTCCCCCGTGTGCGCGCGAGTAAAAGCTGATCTAACCTTTGCTGCTGCGTGTGACTGCGCGTGAATATCAAATCACGTGACAATCTTCCTTACGGTCGCGGTCCTAGGATTGGTGCGTTCCGTGTGATTACGTCATCACTAGTCGTTTGCTAGTATCAAAGATCGCCCGTCTCGCTGGGGTGGGTGGGTGCGTAGGTAGGTGGATGGGTGGATGGTTGGATGGATGGATGGATGGATGGATGGATGGATGGATGGATGGATGGATGGTGGATGGGTGGATGGATGGATGGATGGATGGTTTTTGGATGGATGGATGGATGGATGGATGGATGGATGGATGGATGGATGGATGAATGGATGGATGGAAGGATGGCTGGATAAATGGATGGATGGATAGATAGATAGAAAGGTAGGTAGATAGATATATAGAATGCGTTCGCCTGCGTTCGTTTGTGTTCGATTATTGTCATATTATTCCCCAACGATTTATTAGAGAGCGCATGCATGGTGCGTGCAGGGATACACGCCTCAACACTATACCGATCACGGCTCCCGCCATTAGTACCGTATAGGTGCCGTTGTTGTCCTGCAATGTTCGCGGCCGTGAATCTCAGGTTTTCCACCCGGGCCACCAGCGTCTTGCAAACCCTGAGACTGGGCGTGAGTCGCCCAGCAATGGAGGGTGCGTCCCTGTCAGCCCGAGGTTTTGTTTGCGCAGGCTGTGTACCCCGCCTGTCAGTCAGAGAACCCCGATGGGGTTCGCTCGGGCACTAATTGGAGACAAAGTGTAAATTTGAACAACCCAGCTTGGATATGCACTTATGTTTATTCGCGGATTTGGCGCATTATTTCTCGCACGCAGCCCGAGGCGGCCGAAGTGGTCCGAAATTCCTGCACCTTCTCCCCTCGCGAGCCATTCGAACGCAGTTGGGCGTGAACAATTACACCTCAGCGAAAGTCTCGCCCCGGGGGGGAAGGGCGGCATCGCCGCGCGGCCGCGCTCAAATCCCCCATTAGCGTTCACGCACACTGCTAGTCGTTCAATAGTCTCATACCCCGTGTGCGCGTGCGTGCGTGCATGTGTGTGTGTGTGCGTGCGTGCGTGCGTGCGTGCGTGCGTGCGTGCGTGTGTGTGTGCATGTACATGCCATTGTGCGTACGTGTGTGCGTGTGGTGTGCGCGCCTGTGCGTGCATGCGCGCCTGCCTGCCTGTGCGCGTGCGTGCATGCGCGCCTGCCTGCCTGTGCGCGTGCGTGCATGCGATGCATGCGCGTGTACGACGTGCGTGCGTGTCTGTCTGCGCGCGGGCGTGTGTGCATGCGTGCGTACGTGCGATATGTGTATACGTACCCGTATCTATTTGCACGCGCGTATGTGTGTGTGTGCGTGCGTGCGTGCGTGCGTGCGTGCGTGCGTGCGCGTGTGCGTGCATGCGTGCATTCGTGCATACGTGCGTGCGTGCATGCCTGCGCGTCTGCATGCCTGCGCGCGTGCGTGTGTGCATGCGTGCGTGCGATGTGTACATATCCGTTTGTGTGTGTGTATGGGTGCGTGCCTACGTGCGCGCGTGCATGTGTGCTTGGGCTTATGAGCGCTCGTGTTTGCAAGCGTGCGTGAGTTTCATGTTAAAAAGTTTCAAAGCAAGTTTATTTCAAATATAAATTTTGTATCTTTGTTGATTAATTGAATGTAAGCTTACAATAAATACCTAATTTCTTGCTGCTATAGTTCAAGTGTTTTGCCTGGTGGGTGTTTCAGACACACTAATATAATTCACTGTCACCGCATTATCCGCCAACATCGAAGCTTCGAGGAACACTCGAGGATCCCATCGGCATCGTTATTCGCCGAGAGATGGCAGCACGAACATGTTTTCTGCTCAGTTTGAGCAGAGTCGAGCTATGGTTTGAGCTATGGTTTGAGCTATGGTTTGAGCTATGGTATGGTACGATACGAAGGCATTTCTAACATACGGCAATGTGCTTGCATTGGTTACATCAATGGCCGCTAGATGGAGCGAGCACATCATCCGAGGTTGATTCGCGGTAGCGTCCTCTTACATGTAGACTACATAAATGTTGTAAAAATGAACTTGAAACTTTTAACTTATGTAAACTAAACACGGACTTTTTCATATAAAGGGACTCTATTCTAATTCGACGCCTAATCAGCACCCTCATAATGAGTAGATCGATAAAGCAAACTTGATCTTTCCATGACAGATTCACTATTCCACATCTAGTGGCGTTTTATAATATTAAAGCTTTCGTTACATTTAAATGTAAATATTGATGTTAATATAAAGTCGCGTATACATATGGTAAGAGTTATTTTAATAGTCCATATAGTTCCAATGAAGAAATTATGGATATACGTTTGTAAGTTTACACATCGTAAAACGCCCTCCCCCAACAAGTACACTGTGAAATTCGACCTGTTCGAAACCAATTTATTTGAGCCAACAAATTCATCTTCCTACTCACCTACATACATATAAATATCTATATCTATTTCTTTACAAGGGAAAACAGATAGGTATAGGTAAGGTATTCCGTCAAATAGCAAAATAGAGTAAGCAGGTAGGTCTTAGGTATTTCGCTACACATTTATGTAATACAAGCAGGTAGGCATAGCTATTTCGCTACATGGGAAAGCAGATAGGTACAGGTATAGCTATGGATGAAGGTAGTCCCAAAATAGGAAAGCGGGTAAGCAGGTAGATATAGTTCTTTCATTACATAGGTAAGTATATAGGTACAGGTATACCGTCACATAGTTAAGTACGTCTCTCTCCCACTCTCTCCCTCTCTTTTTATCTTTCTTTCTTTCTCTCTCTCTCTCTCTCTCTTTCTCTCTTTATCTCTTTATCTATCTATTTATCTCTTTCTCTCGCTCTTTCTCGCTCGGTCTGTCTCTCCGCCCCCCAAACCTCTCCATCTCTCCACCTCCAACTTCGCAATTATTTATCTCTGAATTCCTTTTCATCGGTTACTCGTCTCTCATATTTTCGCTATTTCTCTTTTCCTCGTTCACCCCCTTGCATATTCCATCCGTCTCTTCCTACCCCCTCTCCCCCTCTTCCTCTATGTCTGTGTCGCTGGTTCGCGCCATAGGTCTCACCCACTCTCTCACTCGATGACACTGTCTCAGCCTCAGCAGCGAACTCGGTTCCCACCCTTATGAAGACTATTCAAAGGGAAATCGCGGATAATACATGTACATGGTTTGTGCGGTCGACGTGTGTGTGTGCGGGGAATTGTTGTCGCCGTGCTATAGTGTGTGTGAGTAGCGCATGCACCCTGCGTGCGCGATGCACAAACATAATGGCCGCTCCATCGTGATACACCGAGCAGCCGGATAATACCCGTAATTACCTCACTAGCTATCTAGTCAGAGCAAATATCACAACACACATACACACACTAACTTGTTAGTATATACACAACAAGTATTGTCATCGGGGTGTTTCGTGTTACGCCAAGTAGGCCTATCCACTTAGTGTAACGTTCTCGGCATAGCGTAAAAAGTCAGACAGACTAGCACTCACGGCACTACGGTGGATATTACAGTGTGTAAAATCATCTACAACCATCAGTACGCTTATCAACAGAACAGTATTATGAAGATGTGGTGTAATAGAATCAGGAGTAAGATAATATAGGATCCTATATTATCTTACTCCTGATAGAATATTGGTAAATTTGGTTTACATACATTTGTTGTGTGTGTGTGCGCGCGCGCGTGTGTGTGTGTGTGTGTGCGCGAGTGTGCGTGCGTGCGTGCGTGCGCGCGTGCGTGTGTATGGTGTGTGCGTGTCCGTGTCGGCGCATGCGTATGTGTGGTTGCACATGTATTTGTGCGTGTGCGTACGCGCGTCTGCATGCGTATGTGTGGTTGCACATGTATTTGTGCGTGTGCGTGTGCGCGTCTGCATGTGTGCGTGTGCGCGCGTGTGTGTCGTATGTGTGCGTGTGAGTGTGCGTACGCGTGTAGTTATGCGTATGCGTGTGTCATTAGTGTGCGTGTGAGCGTCAGACGGGAATCCCTTCCAGGCACGGAAGCTATGATATCTTACTTGACGTAGCTGTAGCGATGTAAAAACACACACCAGCATTCAGAATGAAACAATTGAATCGACGAACACACGATGAAATACGCGTAAAATCCACGCGCCAAAAAAGACGAGTGAATGAGAGCGATAGATATATGCACGGCGCCGTCAATTGTCAATTGTGAGTTGAATTCGTTCGAACATTAATCGTGTGCGTGTGCGTGCGTGCGTGCGTGCGTGCCGGCGTGCGTGCCGGCGTGCGTGCGTGCGTGCGTGCGTGCGTGCGTGCGTGCGTGTGTGTGTGTGCGTGTGTGTGTGTGTGTGCGTGCGTGTGTGAACATTAGATCTCAGCCAGACCACGTTAAATGCGATATTGCTCTACGGCGGAAATAAATTCAATTTGTAGCATGCGTTTGCCTATCTAACGCAATTCGATATTCGCCGTGTCCGAAAACTTGTTTGATTTCATTCGCTCTCGTATTGTTGCTGTATTAGGCGAAGCAAATGTGATCAGTGTTTAAAACATTATCCACGCGTCGCGTCTAGAGGCGTCCGCGCATTGTACGAGACGCAGCTCGCCCGAATTGGGCTTCGTCGATACATCGAAAATTCAATCAGAGTCGGTAATCGAATGACGCAGCTAGGCGTTGCATTAGTTGGAACAATGAATAATCTGCGGCTATTGTGTCGGCCGTCGCTTGACGGGCGGGGACAGATGCAACGTGCGGAATCAGCAAGAGTTTTTTTTTCTCTCGATGTTCTGATTGCGTTACCCGAGAATATCATAGTGAAAACTCTACGAGTGGCTTGATAGAGCTTTCGTGCGAATATGACTTGCGTATGACGTACGTCTACATGTAGTCTCGTCGCCCGTCCCTCTCGAATGAGATTTTCGAAGTCTTATGCGCAATCATATAAGTCACAAGAAATCGCAATAATTTCATGCGCCCTCCATTAGTGACAAATATTATGTACGATAACCTATTAAAAATGAGTGGATAGATGAATTTATGAATGTATATGAACGAACGAACGAATGAACGAATAAACAAACGGCCACCAGATTCAATGAATGAATATGTGTGTGTGTGTGTGTCACGTACATGTGTACATGTTTACATGTTTGTGTGTGAGTATGTTTGTGCCCGTACGTGTGTAGGTACGTACGTACAGATGCGTGACACAATCTAACTAACCATTTAGTTATTCTATCTCTCATTCTTCTCCCCCTCCCCACACACACTTTCTTTTTTTTGTTCCGCTCAGTAATTCACACATTCTCTATATTTGTTCTTTCAACTTTCTTTTCATCATACATTCTACTCCCCTTCATGCATTCAGCCTAACTTTGCGGGTTAGTTAGGCCTACATGTATGATGATATTCCTTACTCAGTGTAGAAAATACCGATCAAAACATTATAATTTGATATCCGTGTCAAACGACGATATTGCAATAAATGCAATGGTAACGTTGGATGATGGCGTGAAATCAGATGCGTGCGGGCGCGCGTATGTTTCTGTGCATGCGCGTGCGTGCACGTGCGCGCGTATGTTTCTGTGCATGCGAGTGCGTGCACATGCGAGCGTATGTTCCCGTGCATGCGAATGTAGCAGGTAGATTTAGACATTTACTTACACAGATATGCAGATAAGATCAGGTATTCTATCTATTCTATAAGGTATTCGATATTCTATTCTATATCAGGTATTCTATATTTTATTCTATATCAGGTATTCTATATTTTATTCTATATCAGGTATTTAGTCACATGAGTACGAAAAGTAGGCGGGTAGGTAATGAACTCCCTTGCACAGATAAGCAGATAGCCTGAGATAAATATGGATAGCCCATAACACGCAGGCCACAATATAAGAATGACAAGGCAATTATGAAAGAAACCTGATTAAACGTCTATATTCAACATGAGCATTCGCGAGCAATATCAAATGTTTCACCTGTGGATGGGCTTATTGCTGCACACTCTAGATATAGTCCAGTCAATATATGTCCAGTCAAAAATTTTCATATATTGACTGGACTAATAAAAACTAAGAGGGGTGAAACTGGCTACCATGGAAACGAACACAACAATAAGGGTAAAAAATGGCGATGAAAGGAAGCATTCACTCGTAACAACCCGCCAGAATCTGATCATGATCGAACAAGCAGGATTTGGTGAGGCTCACCCGAAGATATAATCCAAATCTAATTCCACATCGGCGTTCTGTCTCTTCGTGTTAAGCTCATCATTACGGAGCAGGAACAGTAATGCGAGGGTCTGACGTCATGACCAGAAGTTTTGCAGAAGCTGGTGAGAACATAAAGCTTTAGATAGACCGAAGTACAGTAATGCGAAGGTCTGACGTCATGACCAGAGGTTTTGCAGAAGCTGGTGAGAACATAAAGCTTTAGATATAGACCGGCGAGCGATCACTGAGGGCAAATATCCGTGAATTCCGATAAAACGTTGCGTAACAGACAGTTACAATTCCTTGCAGTATTTACTTCGATATACGAGTTCCATATGTTACGCTATAACAAACGTATTACTACAAAGTAACGCATAAAAAGACGGATAGGCTTGGTCGGAACATCGTTCGCATTGGTCCGGATTAGATATTATCAGGAGTAAATAATAATAGATTATATCTATATATATCTTATATCTTATCCGGATATCTTATCCGGATTAGATATTATCAAGAGTTAATAATAATAGATTATATATATCTATATCTTATATCTTATATCTATTATTATTCACTCCTGATATTATGCCCTCACCTCAGCAACGAGTCGTTTGGAAATATAGTCGGTTATTGGCATCGATTGGAAGCTATTCAGAAGGAGCTCGTATAGGCATTGGCAGCAGTCGCTGGTGTCTCATTGTCTGTTAGGGTTATCCGAAAATCGTATTACTAACGATCCACGATGACGAATATAGATTGACGGTCATGCTGTAAAAATGGCATGCATCCGTCATGTATGCCATACACAACTATATATCTCCTGATTAAATTGCCACTTCCTCTCTCTCTCTCTCTCTCTCTCTCCCCCTCTCTCTCAGCTACTTCGATTTTATAAATTGGTTATGAATTTTGACGGCTAGCAGCACTTACTAGTTTACACGTACGATGTGTCCTCACATTATGAAGTCCACGCGGAAGTAAATTGTGAACGCTGCAGATTTCGCGTGAAATGCGTTTCCCGTTATCCTGTACAAATTGTAAACCTCGTGAATCAACACGTCCTATCAATTATCCCAACGATAGGCGAATGGCCAGATTTCGCATGTTATGTGAATACGCTCTATTGCTTCGTACGACCATATTGCAACGCCAGTACTGTGAGTATACCGATTGACAGAATTGTGGCGACAGGACGGGCGATCTTAGACACCCGCACTACACTGTGGTGGCGAAGTTGATGAAGCTTTACTAAGCCCTAGAAATCGCATCTGCAGAGTATAATTGCGATAGTCAGTTTGTCGGCGGGTAGATACGTTAATGTGAGCATTCAGTAAAAATATTCATTAAAGTTTCTCGCTTGCATATCTCACCATTTACTCACTCATTCTGTTATCTTTTTACGTTATACTATTGTGTATCTACTATATTCCATTCCTACATGCCACGCTACCATTTCTCAGCCTGCTCTGTTTTACCTCCTAGTCGGCACCGTAATATTGCCAGGTTATAGATTATCCATGTTCAGCAGTTGTGGAATCTTGGGACTGGTAAAGCATTTCGATTGCTGAACCTTGAAATACTATTGACATGTGTATGTGACATGTGAGGCATTCGTTCTATTAGCAAACTATCATTTATATCATGATAGAATTCAGTATGGCAAATATTTTTGAAGATCACTGGCTGCATGGTTATCAAGTCGAGGTCTATTTTAGTCACATAGAATGACGTGACTGCCAGATATGCGTGATTATATCGGCTCTTCACAGGTTGACGAAGAAAGCTGAAGCTAATATTTCAATCTATTATGATGGCTTTTAATTTATTTGCTATTTATTCGCTTAAATCTATATTGGGTACCGTTGTTACAAAGTGCCGTGTTCGGTCGTAACAAATACGTTAGTTTATACTAATTCTATTTACCCAATTTATTGTAATATTTTTTATATATGGAAAGGAGTTTGTGTGTTGTGAAATAAAAAAGGTTAGAGATTCAAGGCTATCGATGTGTACGTGCAAAGGTCGTTGGTTCGACCCACTGAAATAATATGCTAGTTAGACTCTATATAGTGTGATAGTGAAATATCTCTAAATAGCGTCTCTATATATTTCTATGGTTGGACCGCTAACACTAAAAACAAATGCGGTCTTCGAGAGGAACGTGAAAGATAGATTCGGTCGATGAATTCTGCAGTGTAACACGGACCATGAAGTAGTCACTGACACGCTCAGATTCCTAACAACACTCCATTATGATAACCAATGGCCCATTATTAAAACAGGAGGACGGTCATGATGGTTAGAGCCATGATTCAGAATAATTGAGATAGAGGATCTTATACAGCCTTCAAGTGGCTCTTTATTCTATGTTCTAGTCTGTCTACACTCGCCCATAGGTCTCTCCTCGTAGTTCTCTCTTCTATATAGTCACCCTACCCCTTTCTCTTAGTGTTCTCGTCTACCCATGCTCATCCCTTAACCTCTTCCATCTGTCTTCCGTCCATAGCCGTCCTCGGCCTCCCCTTCTTCTCTCACGCCTTTCTCTTCGCATGGTTTTCTTCTCGCCTCACTCATGCCCCCTTCTATCCTCCCTATACTTCCAACTTTGCTCTTTCTCTCATTACATCTCTGTCCTTCCTACCTCTTACGTTCTTCTGCGGTCTCTTACCTCCTCTGTGTGCTCTCTACTTTTCCGCTTTTCTCTTCCTTCTCTCACCACTTCCTTGTCCTCACTGCTTTTTACCGTCCTCCTTCTCCCACCACCTCTCTATCCTCCCTACCTCTAACTTTAATTACCTGCGCCTCCCTTGTCGTCATATCTTCCTCTCTCAACAGCCCTCCTCTATCTCGCCTTATGCATATCATTTTCATCATCATCCCATGTTATCCCCTAACCCTTTCTATATATAATGTTGACACGTTGTGTGTGGATCCGCAAATGATGATATTTGTCTCCCCGAAACAGTATAGACAATTTTTTCTCATGACAGTTTCTGGCTAGGCTTTTAGCATACTGACCATTTCTCCTAGATTCGTAAATAACAATAATAATGAATAATAATAATAAATAATAATAAATTCGCAAATAAAATGTCACAAAGGAAATGCGTTCGGACGTTATATCTCATTGAAAGACCTGATAATTTAGTCTTTGATAATTAATACTCGTGTAGATGACGACAGTGAACGTCCGCTGACGAATGTCGGGAGAAGACCTGAAGATTAATTGCAACATTAAAGATTAAAGATTAACATATTACTCTGTACCGTGTTAATCCTCCAGGGCTGCTGGATTGATAACACTTCTAACTTTTAATAGTAGGAGGCGTATACAGAGTATACAGAGGAGGCGAATTTAACTATCCTATTTATTTCTGAGAAGCGACTGCGACGTGAATAGTGTAAGATAGATGACACAGTAATAATAAGGAGCGCGTTCAGCAAACGAACGATCATGCTACTCTTCCTAATTGCCTCGGCTGTGTCACGTCTCACGTACGTTGATATGTGCCTACGTCTACACATTTGTAGACAGCCGAGATTTGACCGAATTACCGAGAAGGAACCATAACCGAAATTTTCCAACTTACGCTTTGACAGGGTAATCGTTTCATAAAATCACTGCAAATTAGACACATTTTTATTATTATTATTTACACATTATTACCTCCGCCAAGAGGTTGGCAGCAGGTTATGTTTTCACCGGTGGTGTGTGTTTGACTGTTTGTTGGTTTGTGGGTTTGTGGGTTTGTGTACAGCCTAACTGAAAAAGTTATGGACGGATTGTCATAAAATTTTCAGGATACGTCAGAAATCACCTAACTTAGAATTGATGAGATTTTCGTAGTGATCCGGATCCAATTAATTAATTAAATTTTCAGGATAGTTCAGAAATGGAGTAACTTAGAATTGATTACATTTTGGTGGTGATCCGAATCCAATTAATTAATTAATAAAATTTCAGGATAGGTCAGAAATGGGGTAACTTAGAATTGATTACATTTTGGTAGTGATCCGGATCCAATTAATTATGAAGTAATTTATTAATAGATAATAAAAAAAATTGGACTTAAGTATATAAAGAAAGATTTACTTACTGAATCATAAAAAATTCACAAGATGAGACAAGGTCAGCGGCCTTGGCGGAGCGTCTGTGCCTCTCCGAGTGCTCTAGTTAATTATGAAGATTTATTATTTACAGTATGTTGTATTTTGCCTAGAGTAATTATCTATAACATGACCATAAACAAATTTCAGTAACAAATTAATGTAAGTTTGCGTTATACAGCCGTGGTTAGATGAAGGCACGGATCCGGTCGACACGTGTACGAATTGGACGCACCGTTCACTTATTATTATTATTATTCACTATTAGAATTAGCAATGTGAATGTCATATTGACGCCATAGTTTAGGAATTATGGTGAAATGGCTAGATTGTTTAGCATATAACTTGTAGTGTTTCGTCCGTTTTGGACACAAATCTACGCAACACATGTATTTACGCACGCACCCCACACTTATATATATATATATATATATATATATATATATATATATATATATATATATATACTTATGCGTTCGATTATTTACCTTTTCAATTATACAGCTCTTGAGCATTTGCAAAGTTTAGAACGTTTATCACTGTTTTTTCGCATTGTAGGTAACAGAAACAAACGCTACGTTAAACTAATAAGCGACACGCGTATGACCTATACTGATTGAAAAAAACTTTCTCTGTGTTATAAAGCTAAACTCAAACATTCGATGAGCTAGTTAGCAGCTGAATTTCATATACTGGACCTGGTCACATATTGTGCCTGTTCTACTGCATAGCCATGGGAACATGGAATCTGCGCAACAAAATGTGTTTGTGACGAATGTAACTAACTTTACCACGAATGAATTCTTACGACTAATATATATACATAACGAATGGCATTTGCTTTTCCGGATTCTCATCTCAGAAACCGGCGCTGGTGTTAGTCAGAATATATACTATCTCTGGTGGACGATTGCTGAATCTGCTGTCGAGAGGCAGAAGCAGGCATGCAGATAATGAAGCCTGGAACAATGGTTATAGACTATGTACCCGCGCATGACTGCGTGTAATATTCGTAGCTACAGGATAATGAAAGCGACGTGCATGAACCGTCACGCCACAGACTGCATGACGCACGCATGCATTCAGCTACAAGTACCTTCAGCCATATGGTATAAATTTCCACCCCGTGAAAAGGGTTTCCATCGGACATGCGCAGTGCGCAGCACAACTGGCGCACGCGAAATGATTTCATTGTCCATTTTCAGTGTTCCCGATGCAATGATCAAAGTACAGTCAAATATTAAAAACCAAAGGATAAGCATAATGCTTTACATTAGATTTAAAAAAAATATGGCCGAGCAAAAAGTGTATACGTAGTAATGCAGCGCATATGTAATAGACGTACGCGTCATGCGTATAGACTACACATAGACGTATGTGTAGAAGTTCTGAGTGACAGCACGTGACGTCAGGTGTATCTGTGACTGTGGTGCTGCGACCTGCGAATGTCACACAAGTGGCTAGAAGTACGGCGATGAACGCTTTACTGAAGCTCTCTGGGTACGTGGCCGGAGTGAATGCACACCATCGCGAGAAACGTGAATACGATTGCGAAATACGTAGCAACATAGCTACCCAGGCATCTGCAACATGTTGCAACGATGCAACTGCGCATACGATGCAACTGTGACATGCTGCAAAACATTAGTTGCACTTTCTGACTAAAGACTAAAGTCTATTTGATCAGCTTGTCTCGTTCTGTCTTCGATATAGTCCCTTGGACTTTGACGACTATGATTTAAGAGGTTACGAGGTTACTGCGCATCATGCATCGGACGTTAGTTACCCATGCAGTCCATAGCGTATAGACCAAAACAGAACTACACACCACTGTCGACACTACCGATACGGTTACTTACAATGTCCATCTATTTCGCTCTACTAACTGAGGAGATAAGTAGGTTCGATGCCCATGTTACCAATGACTCCGCGATATTATGAAAATATTCTTGCTGCTACTTGCGATATGCATTGCGATACATTTTGCGATATAACTCACGTAATGCTTAGCGATATCTCTTGCGAGACACCTTACGATATATCTTGCGAAGTACCTTGCCATCTACTTCACGATATATTTTGAGATGCGTCTTGCGATGCGCTTTTGTTTGTACTTTACGATGTACCTTTAAAGATGCACATTGGGGAAAACCCTTACGATATATCTTGCGTTTGTCTTACCATATAACTTGCGATATATCTTGCGATGTACTTTGCGATATATCTTGCGATGTACTTTGCGATGTATCTTGCGATATATCTTGCGATATATCTTTCGATGTATCTTGCGATATATCTTCCGATGTATCTTGCGATATATCTTGCGATATACCTTGAGGTATACCTACCTTACGACATATCTTGTGTTGCCCCTTGAGATATTCTTGTTGATGCGATATATGTCCAGAACTTAACGTAACGATCTGGCTGCGACTCCATCGTCGATACAAACATACCTACATGCATGCTGCAGAGGCACTATGCTCGCTGAACCTACGCGATTTTGTTTAGAAATCCGGGATGACACGCGGGTGACGGCCGACTACCGTAGTGTCACATTTAAATGTTACAAACTTTAGTCGACACCCGAAAAGTGCCGCCGAGTGTATATACAGGCCCTGCGGTAAGGTAGGATAGTTGAAATCAAATTTTAGGGCGCTATTTCGCTATAATTGTGCAAGCATTGCGTAGGATGTGAATGCCAAAATTAGTTTCTACAAAATTATGCATTCACAATCATTAAGGTTTTGCAATTCAAACGCCAATATCACAAATGTGACTAGGCAAAATCCACATTTTTGATGACTATTTCAACCAGAGAGTTTTCTATACGTTATAAATGTTACGTTGTTGCAATATCCATGTAAAATGTTGACAGTCAATTTCTGACAAATGACAGACTACTGTGTTAACCAGGCATAAAACAGGCAGCATTCAGTGGCGTATTCAGAAATTTATGAACAGGAGGGCGAAATGTCCCTTCGCTGCCGCTGACAGGCTCGCGTGCTACGGCACGCCAGTGCGAAGGGGTCTTGGGGGCATGTTCCCCTAGAAAATATTGAAATATTTAAGGCCATTTTTCTGCAATCTGAGGCATACTGTGGGCCATATTCTGATGTCTGATGACATTATCTCACCAGACTCAACCCTACAATTTAGGACTTAAAACACTGCATGATTTTAGAACGTAACAACCTGAGGTTAGGTTACTATAGGTAATAAAATAAATTAAAAGTAAGAATTGTATACACAAGCTATAACTTGATAAGTCTCATTAATACATTTAGGACCCATAAGTCCCATGTTTTAATGCACTAAAAAGAAAAACACACTTGATCATGATTAGCTCGATAAAAATGTCAGTGTGACAATTAGGCTACTAATAATTGCCACTGAGATTTCAGGTATTGATTGTGGTTCGGACCTTAAGCGTCCCCATGGGGTTTGCCAAGAGCAACTTTCGAGGCTTCCTTCTGATATAAAATGTTTGACCACAACTAAATTGCAAAAGGAGGTCCTGTCTGAGGCAAACAGAAGGAGGAGGCCGTTCAGTCTCACGTTACCCCTGAAGACACTCTGCTACTAAAAGTTGTTTTTTTTTCAAGTTTATTGGATTTTTTTTTGGGCGTGCAAACGGGGGGGGGGGCGTACCGCCGGCTTGCCTATGGATACGCCAGTGGCATTGTATGTGTTACATGCAGGAAGCAAGTCATTTGCTAGCATCATTGGCATTTTATGTTAGCGTATCTAGAGTTGCCATTGACACTATATTTACAGCTCGTTTAGTCATAACGAGAGGCACTGAATCAGCACCGTATCATTTTTAATTTGTCTTTTTAGCAAACTCGAACATGTTTCAAGTGACTGTCATGCGGATCGGTGACACTAACAACCACCTATTTGTTTCTATATATGTGTTAAGGGTTACATGTTAAGGGTAGGTGTGTGTACAGATTCTAAGATACACGGTGTCTCTACGTGGTTATATACAAAAATTCTTTGTTTTATATATATTAGTATGCAGCATATTAGAGCTCCCCAATAAGTCATCAAATAGTGATCATACTTAGTATGTTAGGTCGACACACCCGGTTTTTATTATGTGTTTAATGCATGCATATATGGCGTGCCTACATCTATTTCACGTGAATCTAAGCGGTTCATCATAACACAATACAAGTACCCCTCATAATGCATCAGGGAATTCTAATATATACACAATTAATTGATGTATATTAAGAAATAATATAGAGTTTGTGTGGGGGTGGGTGTAACTGAAACATTTACACGTGAAATAGATAGAGAATATGCTGCGTAGTTGTAGCGATATTGAAATACCTCATCGGGTTTTAAATTTTAGAAACTCGTATAATTGTGTGACAATAGCAAGTAATTTCATTATACGCCCTGGCGCCATGCTTCCCTTCTCATCGTGCTGTTACTAGAAACACCACGCTGTTCCCTCATGGCGTCATGCCCCCTTCTCCGCTCCTATCTCATTGTAGAATCACCACAAATACGCTGTTCCCTTATCCGCCATGCCTCCTCCTCCGATCCCATCTCATTGCAGAGTCACCACAAATGTCACAAATACGCTAGTGAAACATGATGCGGTGGTTGGTGTATGACTCATCCGGCTAGCACTGCTGCGCGTGCGCATTGACGCAGGAATAGAGGCTGCTAGTGTATAACCTACCCGTCACACTATATAGCGTTCAAAAGATGTCACCGAGTTTCTCTTTATCGCCCGAATCACGAGTGCCTCCTCTCTCAAACAGGCGAGTGGAACACGCTATACGTGAGCGCAGGTGGAGGAAGGTGGCTGAACCTGCGCAGTGACGCTGTGAAAGACAGCGTCGCCAATTGTCCTCAGCCCGTGCGCCCCTCGTACACAATCATTACATTCACCTCTCTGATGTGTAACTGGAATATTTCTGGCGGAGCGGTGCAAATTAATGCCATGCGTTCTTTTTTTTTCGCGGTAAGCTTCGCTCGTCTGCGGCTGACGCGTACGATGCAGCAGTGTATAGTGTCGTCCGCGCACTACCTGCCTAAAAACAACTCGTGTGTCAACACACCGGTCAAGTGCTGCGCGCAGAAGCATCTTTGTATTTAATTGCATGCAAAATATTTGCAGACGGGCTTAACGCGTACGCCATATTCATTCGGCTGGCGAGTTTTAATTCCGTTTGGTTCAGCGACATCAGCTTACGCCGTCCTTCGCATGCCTGCCTCCGCTCAATGCTAGCCGCTCTTGATACAGCCAGCCATTCATGGCAGCCCTTTTACTTCTACTCGCAAAAGCACACAATTTTACACACCCGCTTGAATTGGCTACGGAGATTGCGCGTGCGCTGGGGGGCGGGGAATGCGGCGGTAGCGAAAGGGGGTCGCTGCGCCCGGGTAGAATATATATGATATATATATATATTATTATATATAGATATAGATATAGATAGATATAGATATAGATATAGATATAATGAGCCACTGTTACGGACCGCACGACGGCCGCATTTGTTTCAAATGTCAAGTTGTACAACGCTGGGAAGTAACACAGCCGCGAGGCACAAACCGATGCTGATGCTATTGACTGATGCTTCCATTCACCCCGGCTATATAAAAGCACGAGTCCCTGCGAGCAGCGGGTAGGTGTACCGCTATACTCCGCATGAACTTGCCGCCAGGCAACACACATGCTGCGCCTGTCGCGTACACTTCCCCGTTCTCGCGCTATAGATCCAGACAATAAGCTTCTAACCCGAACGAGACAGCGGCTGCTACTAGATGCGTTCTCATGTGTCTGCTTGCACACACATGCGCACACACACATGCGCACACACATTGGCACCGACATCACGCGTCACACACGCCACACGCGCGCGCGCACGCACACACACACACACACACACACACACACACACACACACACACACACACACACACACACACACGGCCCGCCTGTGTGTTTCACGCAAACGCGTGTTCACCCCCCCCCCTCCGCCTTCCCTGCAGCTCGTCAGGGTTAGATTTACGCACTAGCCTTCATATTACAAGCAACGATGTTGCGGTTGCTCGTATACCAGAGATCAGGCCGTGTGTGAACAGACTAACTCTATAAGCTGTACACAGCATGCCTCGCGGCTAGCTGCTTCTTATAGAACGCCAAACACGACGATTTTCCGTAATTACTAATAAATTCAAGCAATCGAAATTAATGAATTCAATCGTTCCACAACCATTATACGACTTGCATGTAGGGTCACGATTAGACGAACGGATTTACACCAACCGCGGCACAGCTGGAGTAGGCTACACATGGATATTCGAGGGTAGTCGCTGTCCCTTATAGGTGTCTTCTTTTCACTAACACTTTACACCTATATTTACCTGTATATGAACGTAGAAAGGCCACGATACCGATGAAGAGTTTCTGATACGAAAGTAATTGTCTGATTGGGCACGCAACCGGTTACCTATCCGGATGCGCACGCGACAGACGCAGATACTGCGTAGAGCATCCATCACACAGCTTCACAACACGACTGTATATGAGCGGCGGCGGCGGCGGCGGCCTAGCTTGATCGTTATTCGTTATCGATCGTATATAACCTGCCATTAAACGTTACGCGACTTAATTCGTTCCCTCGGATCGAGTAACGAGATGTGTGTCTCCTTGCCTGCGTAAGGTAGGCCGGCCCTGATGTGATAGGATGCTGTCCCGTCATGGCAGCGCATGCGCACTGGTGGACAGTCAGCCGCTGCTCAGAATGACACTATCAAGTAATAGTGAAGATAGAGTAAAAGCGTAACACTAAGCTGTGTATAATAACAATATTATTATATGCAGCTGTTTTTATATGCAGGGTCCACGCGTACAGGAATGACATGGTAAACACATACATAGGGCACACATATAGTGATGACAGGGTACACATATAGGGATGACATGATACACACATATACGGCGGACAGGGTGCACACATATAGGGATGACAGGGTGCACACATATAGTGATAACAGGGTACACACATATAGGGATGACAGGGTGCACACATATAGTGATAACAGGGTACACACATATAGGGATGACAGGGTGCACACATATAGTGATAACAGAGTACACACATATAGGGATGACAGGGTGCACACATATAGTGATAACAGAGTACACACATATAGGGATGACAGGGTGCACACATATAGGGATGACAAGTTACACATATATAGGGATGTACATCGTACACACGATATAGGGATGACAGGGTACACATATAGGGGATGACACGGGTGCACACGAATATAGTGGATGACAGGGTGGCAGCATGATAGTGATACAGGGTGGGCACACATAATAGGGATGACAAGGTAGCACATATATAGGGATGAACATGGTACACACATTATAGGGATGACAAGGGTAGCACACATATAGGGATGACAGGGTACACACATATATGGTGATGTAATGGTACACGACATAATACGGCGGACCGGGTGCAAGCACATTATAGGGATGACAGGGTGGTCACACGATATAGTGATAACAGGGTGCAACACATAAGTAGGGATGACAAGGACACCCCAAAATTAAAATTGAAATAGGGATGAACATGGTACACACATCTAGGGATGACAGGTACAACATATAGGATGACAGGGTAGCCACACATAATAGTGATGGACAGGTGCACACATATAGTGATTAACAGGCGTGCACACGATATATGGGAGTGACAAGGTACAGCATTATTAGGGATGACATGGTACACACATATAGGGATGACAGTTGGTAGCACACATTATACGGCGACAGGGTGCACAACATATAGGGATGAACAGGGTAGCACACATAGTAGTGATAACAGGCGTGCACAATATAGGGATGATCATGGTGGCACTACATATATGATGAAGGGTACACACATCTAGAGATGACAGGGTACACAGTATAGGATGACAGGTGTAAGCACAGCATATAGGGATGACAGTGGTACACATATAGGATGAGCAGGGTACATCACATAATAGGGATAACAGGAGTAAGCAAAACATATAGGATGACAGGGTAGCACTACATATAGGGATGACATGGTACACACATATAGGTGATACAGGGTGCCACATAAGGGATGACCCCACTGGTACATCACATATAGGGATGACAGAGGTAGCACATATATGATAAGCAGGGTACACCAAGCATAGAGTGAAGTGACAGGGTTACATCACATATAGGGATGACAGGGTGCACACATATTAGGGAATGACAGGTAACAACATATAGTGATGACAGGGTACACACATATAGGATGACATGGTACACACATATAGGGATGACGAGGGTAACATATACGGAATAAAACCAGGTACACACATAGAGTGATGAACAGGGTACAACACAATATAGGGATCGACAGGGTACAGAACATACAATGAGTGATGACAGGGTAGCACACATATAGGGATGACAGGGTACACACATATAGTGATGACAGGCGTTCACGACATCATAGTGATGACAGGGTACACACATATAGTGTGAACAGGGTACACACATTATTAGGGATGAGCAGGGTAACACAATATATGGATGACAGTACACACATATAGGGATGGCAGGGGTACACACATATAGAGATGACAGGGTACACACATATAGGATACCACAGGGTGGCACACATATAGGGATGACAGGGTACACACATATAGATGACTAGGGTACACACATATAGGGATGACAGGCGTACACGACATATAGGGATGACAGGGTAACACACATATAGGGATGACAGGGCTAACACACATATAGGGATGATAAGGTACACCATATATAGGATTGACATGGTACACACCTATAGGGTGACAGGGTAGCACACATATAAGGGATGACAGGGTACACCATATAGGGATGACAGTTGTCACATAATAGAGATGACAGGGGTACACACATATAGGTGATGACAGGGTACACACATATAAGGGACTTGACAGGTACACACCATATAATGATATCAGCGGTACACATATAGGGATTGACAGGTACATCACATATAGTGACGACAGGGTGCACACGCTCATACGGGATGACAGGTGACACATATTAGTGAGACAGGGTACACATCATATAGTGATGATCAAGGTACACACCTATAGTGTATGACAAGGTACACACATACTACGGGATGACCGGTTTCACATATAGGGATGACATGGGTACGCACACATATATTGGATGACAGGGTACACACATATAGGGAATAGCAGAGTACACCATATAGGATGACAGGGTACACATATAGTGATCACAGGGTACACACATATAGGGATGACAGGGTACACACGATATAGGATGACAGAGTACACCATATAAGGGATGACAGGGTACAGCATATATAGGGATGACAGAAGTAACACATATAAGGGACTGACAGGGTACAGCATATAGTGATCAACAGGGTACAAGCACATATAGGGATGACAGGTTATCACACATATAGGGGTGACAGGGTGGCACACATATAGTGGATGACCAGTGTACACACATTATACGGAATAACAGGGTACACACATAGAGTGATGACAGGGTAACACATATTAGGGATGACAGGGTGCACCACATAATAGGAAGGACAGGGTACACAATATAGGGATGGACAGGGTAACACACATATACGGGATGACATGGTGCACACATATTAGTGATGAGCAGGTACACATATATAGTGATAGAAGGGTGGCACACATATAGTTAATGACAGGGTAGCACATATATAGTGAAGTGACAGGGTACACATATAAAGGCGATGACAGGGTAAGCACACATATAGGGATGACAGGGGTAGACACATTATAGTGGTGACAGGGTGCATCACATATAAGTGATGACAGGGTACACAATATATAGTGATTTGACAGGTAAACTACATATATGGGATGACAGGGTCACACATATAGGCGATGACGAGGGTGCACACATATAGGGATACAGGGTACACACATATATGGATCACAGGGTCACACATATAGTGATTGCACAGGGAGTATTAGCACATATACGAGGTGACAGTTAACATATATAGGGATGACAGAGGTACACACATATAGCGGGTGACATAGGATAACACATAATTGATGAAGGGTACACAAATATAGGAATGATAAGGTACAGCCAATATAGGATGGAGACAGGGTAACATGTTACAGGGCCTGATGTGATACCGTACTCAGGGCCTCATTATTACATACATAGCAGGGTTGACAGCAATAGAGCGTGTACATGGCCGCAGGGGCTATTAGACGTATGTACACGTTCACGCGAACAACCAGCCCCGCCACACCACGACACACCACACACCAATCACACACACACCCACACACCACACACACAACACACACACATCAGCCACACAACACACACAGCTCACACCAGGCACACAACACACACCCAAAACACACACACACCAGTACACACACACCATGCGCACACACAACAACAGAACACAACGCACGGCCCGCACGCATGCACGCCACACACACATCACCACAGCTGGCAAGCTATACGTGTATGGGGGTGACAGCAATACGCGTGTAATGGAGCGGCAGGGTATACAGGGATGGCATGAAGCGCGTGTATAAGTGGCTGAAGGATACAAACGTACAGGAATGACTGATCCACACCGCTTACAAGGCTCGCACGGGCCTGACATGAAGCATCTTACCGTGGCGTATACCAATCACTAAGTGAAGTAAATCTAGCTAGATAGTGTTCGCAGGGCCTTGATCGACACCCTCTGTACGCTGCGGGAGTGGAGCTCTGACTGTCAATCACACATAAATATGCCCAAGGCGTGCACGCCTAAAGGGAAGCCTAAAGCGAAAGAGATGTAGAGAGAGAAAGAAAGATATATATATATATAGAGAGAGAGAGAAGAGAGAGAGAGAAAGAAGAGAAGAGAGAAAGAAGAGAGAGAGAGAGAGAAAGAAAGAGAGAGAAAGGAAAGAGCTAGATAGATATAGATAGATAGATAGATAGATACGATCGATAGATAGATAGATAGATAGATAGATAGTATAGATAGAATAGAATAAGATAGATGATAGAATAGATAGATAGATAGATAGATAGATAGATAGATAGATAGATAGGATAGATAGAATAGATAGATATGAATAGATAGATAGATAGATAGTATTAGATAGATAGATAGAAAAGTAGATGATATGATAGTATAGATAAACGTGATTCTGATGCGTGAATGTCATCATCCGTGCAGAGAATACCTGTTACATACCATGCTGTCACCGCCCAGGCCGAGGCACTCGTCAAACATACATAGCTGCAGCACCCACGCGAAGGCACAGCGCTACGTAGCCGGTGCCTGTGCAGTGGACAGAGGCAGTGCAATGCTGAAGTCATCACATATTCGAACAGAAGGCGCAGCAATATTGTTACACCGCAAGAATTCAGCAGCTGCCGCTGCTCTACATGCTAGCTGAAATTCGCTACACACAGGCTGCGTTATGCGTTGTGAAATTTTAAATAACTTACCAGGTATGTCGATGTCCGTGCGCGCAATTTTAATCCGAAACGTCGACGTCCACATAACACTGTCGCACAAGAACACAGATGCTTAACACTATCATTCCACGCGTTGCTGGCATCAACGCGCTTTCACAGCAATACACAAACGCATACATTTCAGCGGCGTTCATCCTGCCACACATGCAAGCTGGCTGGTTATCCATGCGCTGACTCACACACGTACACACACACATATATTATGTGTCTCTCTCTGTCGGTCGGTACCGAGAGTGGCACACGTATTTATTCCGGCGTCCTCAACGACATACGTAATTGAGCATGGCAGCATACGATATGGACACACATCAGCACGCCACGCTTGTGCGATAGCGATGTCACGACCACGCTTGCACACACACACACACACACCGCACACAGACGACCGCACACACACACACACACACAAGCACAGCACACACCACTACACACACACACGCACACGCTCACACACCACACACACTAAGCACATACACGCGCACGGCACACACACGTTACAGCTACGCACGGCAAACGTACGCACCGGCTCGACGCAACAAATGCGCCGCGCTCACAGCGAGCCGATGCATATGGACGTCCGTTCCGAGACCGGTACCCGAGCCTCACCTGGAAAGCAGAGTGGGCCTTTTTATTGTCAGCAGGGACCGAAGGCTGAATGCATAATAATTGTTTAATTCAATTGTTTCCAAACACAGATGTGCTCTTTGAAAGAAGGAAACGCGCTCCTTTGTTGTAGCCAGATGCAACAATAAAAACTGTCCTATGGGACGCGTAAAGCAAGCGCAGTTTCAAATGTTTAAGACGAGCACAAAGGCTTGATTTTGAAGGAACCCATTTTGTAAGCCTGCTGCTCAACACGGCAACGAAGCGGTTTTATGGCGGTCTTTTCAATCCTCCTCATCGCTAGTCCATTAGATGCCAATGGCCTTTAGAATTGCACAGGCGCAGAGAGAACGCATCCGAAGAGACTCGCGCGAGCAGCGACTGTGTGTGTGCTTCTTTTCAAGCGGTTGCACTGACGGCTGCAATTCGTCGGACGGCGCCAATTTATATGGCCATCCTGCCGCAATTCATCGAAACGCGCCGAGTTAAGCCACTCTGATAGCCCCGCGCCATTTCAACCATTGAATGTTGATGACCAGAACACATATATTTTGCAAAGAACGGTTATGATTTCATGCTTTATTTTCATTTGTTCCTACTTGTCGCCCGCGAGAGCTGATAGTTAGGCCCGTATTCATGCAGGATCTGATACGAAGCGAAAGTAATATATTGTGGCGATGCCTTGATCGCTTAATCAGATGGACTCGATACCGACTCCTATAAACAGAGTGAAATACTTTTAAATAGCCTTTATAGAGAAATTTTCTGGCCGAACTTACAATGCACTGTTGATATGTTCTTAGAGCGGAGAGAGCCAATAGTCGGGCTGTAATGAAGACTCGGCGGCCGGTAAAATAACCGACGTGTGTCAGCAGAGTGTAGTGCATCGACTTAAAGGCTCTCTTTTGAACTCGACAGGAACTTCATTAAGGAGACTTTGTTTGTGGGACGCCATAACGCACAACCTAGCGCCCTGGCACTAGCTATTTACATAACTATACCCCCGCGCAGTCTCCCGCAATCCTCTTCTCCAAATCTGAAAGCCAGCGAAAACAGAGCGAGAAGAAAGGGCTGCACGTCGCGGTCGCCTTGAATGCTACGTCGCTTCAAAGACTCGTGCGCTTTTTCAGCTGTTTTTTCTTGAATGCCAAATTCGGTCAAGCCTGATCTGCGCTTTGAAAATTGCATACGAATCCAATCAATAGCGGCTGGCGGTCTTTACAAACACCAGAGAGCATCAAGTGAAAAGTTCTCTTGTTCACCTTAAATATCCTAAGAGTAGCCCGCCCGACCTGGCCAGCGAATCCTACAAGGTCACAATGCTTGCCAACGGCCAAGCGTGCTCATTGAGAAAGCTGCATGTACCCATAGACCCATAGACCCATAACACACAGACACACACACCACACACACACACACACACACACACACACACACCACACACACGCACACACACACACCGCGGCGCGAGCCGCGCCGCACCACACACTCCACACACACACACAATGCGATCACGACACACCACACCACATAACACACACCACACACATCACACACACACACACATTCACAGGCACACGACATACCACACACACACACACGCACACACACACACACAACACACACACAACACACACCACGCACCACGCACAGACAGCAACACGTACACGCACAGCGGATCCAACACGCACAGCACATTGGATGCCAGCAGGGGCTGGCAACGCACACGCAACACGGCACGGCACGCGGGCAACGCACACGTACGCACGCCACTCCAACTGCACGCACGGATGACACGTACCACGCAACACACAACACACAGACAGCTCCGTATCTCCTTTCATCAGCAATGCACCATGCAGCAGCTAGAACTGAGAGATCTCGAGGCCAGCGCATTCGCGAATAATGGCACCTGCTCGCACACTATGTGGTTTAAACGGTATAGCCGCGGGCTTAATTAACGTTATTAAGCGACCTGTCATCGTTTAAAATTAGATGCATTATTGCGGTATCGTGAATGAAGACGGCCGCAGCAGAGCAGCGTGTGCTGCAACGAAGCGTAGACGCAACGAGTGGCATTTTATAGGCTGCGAATCTGGTGTGTGGATTTTGAAATTGCGATGTAGCACCCGTGGCCTCGAGTTTAACAGTTAGGTGAGAGATCTAGATAGAAGTGCGCTGTTAAATAGGCAGGCCTGGCGTTAGTATCGGCTGTAATCATCGTAGATGAGTCTACTACCGAACGACGATATCGAACTGTAACGTCGCATAGCGCATTCGAACGAACTTAAGCATGCACGCGTTTTTTAAGACTGGCTCTAACTTATCTAGTCTATGACGTATATGTCTATAATAGATTACAAAATATAAGCTAAGAGGGTTTGGTTTCTAGTTTTCTAAAGACAAAGAACGTTGGCGCGTTATTATAAATCGACGAGTTTAAGTTTTCGGATAATAGACAATAGGGGCATTAGTGGTTAAACCATAAAAACCAACTATATCGTTAACGTTATTAATACTCTTTATTACAGCCCCCGTTACATTCTAAATACGAAAAACTTCTTCCCTACTGATGTTCTAGTAATTGTACGTATGCTATGCGTATTCCGTAAGGAAAGTATTTCTGCCTCAATTCAAAATTAATCGAAGTATATATAATATATATATATACACAGTGCATAAGTATACTGTAAATGCAGCGCTTGTTATTTTCAGCGAGTTGTCTGTATAGCTAATGTTCTAGACACATTTTTCGATATTTCAACGCACATAAAGTCAGCTATATGTGTCGATGCTGTTTTGTCATTAACAACAATTTGTCATAGTCATTAATTAAACATGATATCTTAAAACTAGGTTATAGATCTGCTCATCAATTCACATGCACGGCAGATAGCAATTCTATAGGTTGTTCAACACCGAGCGCGCGTTCTGACATTTAAGCAATGCTTTGTATGATTTAATATGCGCTTTTCTCTCTCATCGTTCAATTGTTCTAGACACATAACTTTACGCGTTTATGCACTGCAGACGACGGGCAGGGTCTGTGTCCACACACATATTTACATATATCAAATTTATTATTTTATCCTTATATTTATCAAATAAGCAATCATCCTTTATTTATACTTCAATTTATCTATCCTTTATAATTGTACCCCGCACTCGATCCTACTGTCCTTCCTCTTTTCCTTGACTACTCACTCTTCTCCAGTTAGGCGCAAAGCAATGCAGTGCGATATACCAGTTATCCGATTGACGCATGGTTATACAGTCCCCGCATGCCGCCATCCACTGATCAGCCGCCTCGTTAAGTTCACGTCGCAGCGGATCACATACGGTCTGTCATGGCAGTACGCGAGGTGTTGAACATTCACATTCACTGACGACTTAGCATTAATGTCCTGTTCCTTTATCCTTGACTACTCAGCTCTTTCACTCCTTATACTCACTTATAGTCAGAAAATGTTATCCGAATATGTTCGCTGTGTGAGCGGGCCTCACAAACACGCACGTAGACCTCACGAGCTTTACGTTAATGACATCGCAGACAGTCATAGCTTCCAGGTGTGCCACCCTATAGTCGCCTCGACTCTCTCTCTCTCTCTCTCGGTCGGTTCTCCTCTTCTGCTCTCCCTGTTCTTTTCTATCTCTCTCTCTCTCTACTCTCTCTTTCTCTTTCAGCACTCATCTCTCTATCTCTATCTCTTTTTCGTTGACTCTCTCTCGTCTCTCTCTCTCTCTCTTCTTTTTCTTTCTCTCACTCCTTCTTCTCTTTCTCTCCCATCTCATCTCTCTCTCTCTCTCTCTCTCTTTCTCTCTTTCCTTTCTCTCTCTCATCTCTCTCTCATTCTCTCTATTTCGGTCCTTATCACCATACAAAGGGACGTAGGCTATCAAAGAGCTGCGGTTAGCA
>NW_014577083.1:770781-774861 GCF_000485595.1 Priapulus caudatus
TATATATAGATATATATATATATAATATAATAAAAAAGATATAGATATAGATATAATGAGCCACTGTTACGGACCGCACGACGGCCGCATTTGTTTCAAATGTCAAGTTGTACAACGTTGGGAAGTAACACAGCCGCGAGGCACAAACCGATGCTGATGCTATTGACTGATGCTTTCATTCACCCCGGCTATATAAAAGCACGAGTCCCTGCGAACAGCGGGTAGGTGTACCGCTATACTCCGCATGAACTTGCCGCCAGGACACAATGCTGCGCCTGTCGCGTACACTTCCCCGTTCTCGCGCTATAGATCCAGACAATAAGCTTCTAACCCGAACGAGACAGCGGCTGCTACTAGATGCGTTCTCATGTGTCTGCTTGCACACACATGCGCACACACATGCGCACACACATGCGCACACACACGCGCACGCACGCACACGCACACGCGCGCGCGCACGCACACACACACACACACACACAGCTCCGTATCTCCTTTCCATCAGCAAATGCACCATGCAGCAGCTAGAACTGAGAGATCTAGAGCCAGCGCATCGCGAATGAATGGCACTGCTCGCGCACACTATGTGCGTTTAACGTATACCCGCGGGCTAATTAACGTTATTAACGACCTGTCATCGTTAAAATTAGATGCATTATTGCGTATGTGATGAGACGGCCGCAGCAGAGAGCGTGTGCTGCACGAAGCGTTAGACGCAGCGAGTGGCATTTTATAGGCTGCGAATCTGGTGTGTGGATTTGAAATTGCCATGCACGCACACCGTGGCTGCGAGTTAACAGTTAGGTGAGAGATCTAGATAGAGTGTCGCTGTTAAATAGGCAGCCGTTAGTATCGGCTGTAATCATCGTAGGATGAGTATATACCGAGACGATATCCGCAAATGTACGTCGCATACGCAATTCTAACGAACTAAGCATGCACGCGTTTTTTAAGCTGGCTCTAAACTTATCTAGTCTATGACGTAATGTCTATAAATAGCATTACAAAATATAAGCTAGAGGGTTTGGTTTTCTAGTTTTCTAAAACAAAAACGTTGGCGCGTTATTCTAATGACGAGTTAGTTTTCGATAATAGACAATAGGGGCATTAGTGGTTAAACTCTAATACCAACTATATCGTTAAGGTTATTAAATACTCTTTATTACAGCCCGTTAGCATTCTAATACGAAAAACTTCTCCTACTATTTCTATAATTGTCACGTATCTATGGTATTCCGTAAGGAAAGTATTTCTGCCTCTAATTCAAAATTATCGAAAGTATATATATATATATACACAGTGCATAAATATACTGTAAATGCACGCTTGTTTATTTTCACAGTTGTTGTATAGCTAATGTTCTAGACACGTTTTCGATATTTTCACGCCTATAAAGTCAGCTATATGGTCGATGCTGTATTTGTCATTAACCAATTTTCATTCAATTAATTAAACATGAATCTTAAAACTAGGTTATAGATCTGCTCATAATTCATATGCGGCAGATGGCAATTCTAAGGTTGTTCACACGTGCGCGCGTTCTGACATTTAACAATGCTTTATAGTGATTTAATATGCGCTTTCTTTTCTTCATCGTTCAATTTTCTAGACCACATAACATTTACGCATTTATGCACGCAGACACGGGCACGGTCTGTGGTCCACACACATATTTACATATATAAATTTATATATTTAGCCGTATATTTATCAATACAATCATCCATTTATTTATACTTCATTTATCTATCCCTTTATAATTGTACCCCCACTCCCTCCTACTGTCCTGTCCTCTTTTCCTTGACTACTCACTCTTTCTCCAGTTAGCCAAAGCAATGCAGGTGCGATATTATCCAGTTATCCGATTACGCATGGTTAGTACAGTCCCGCATGCCCCATCCACTGATCAGCCGCCTCGTTCAGTTCACTGTCCAGCGGATCACATACGTCTGTCATGCAGTACGCGAGGTGTTGAACATTCACATTCACTCACACTTAGCATTAATGTCCTGTTCCTTTATCCTTGACTACTCACTCTTTCACTCTTATACTCACGTATAGTCAGAAAATGTATCCGAATATGTTTCGCTGTGTGAGCGCCTCACAAACACGCACGTAGACCTCACGAGCTTTACGTTAATGACATCGCAGACAGTCATAGATTGGTGGTATGACTCATCCGGCTAAGCACTGCTGCGCGTGCGCAGTGACGCAGGAATAGAGGCTGCTAGTGTATAACCTACCCGTCACACTATATAGCGTTCAAAAGATGTCACCGAGTTTCTCTTTATCGCCCGGAATCACGAGTACCTACCTCTCTCAAACAGCGAGTAGAACACGCTATACTGAGCGCAGGTGGAGGAAGGTGGCTGAACCTGCGGCAGTGGCCGTGTGAAAGACAGCGTCGCCATTGTCCTCAGCCCGTGCGCCCCTCGTACACAATCATTACATTCACCTCTCTGATGTGTAACTGGAATATTTCTGGCGGAGCGGTGCAAATTAATGCCATGCGTTCTTTTTTTTCGCGGTAAGCTTCGCTCGTCTGCGGCTGACAGCGTCGATGCAGCAGTGTATAGTGTCGTCCCGCACTACCTGCCTATAACAACTCGTGTGTCAACACACCGGTCAAGTGCTGCGCGCAGAAGCATCTTTGTTATTTAATTGCATGCAAAATATTTGCAGACGGGCTTAACGCGTACGCCATATTCATTCGGCTGGCGGAGTTTTAATTCCGTTTGGTTCAGCGACATCACTTACGCCCTCCTTCGCATGCCTGCCTCCGCTCAATGCTGGCCGCCCTTGATACAGCCAGCCATTCATGCAGCCCTTTTACTTCTACTCGCAAAAGCACAATTTTACACACCCGCTTGAATTGGCTACGGAGATTGCGCGTGCGCTGGGGGGCGGGGGAATGGGCGGGTAGCGAAAGGGGGTCGCTGCGCCCGGTGCCCGGTAGATATATATATATATATATATATAATATATATATAGATATAGATATAGATAGATATAGATATATGATATAGATATAATGAGCCACTGTTAACGGACCGCGGCACGACGGCCGCATTTGTTTTTCAAATGTCAAGTTGTACAACGGCTGGGAAGTAAACACAGGCCGCGAGGCACAAACCGAGATGCTGATGCTATTGACTGATGCTTCCATTCACCCGGGCTATAATAAAAGCACGAGTCCCTGCGAGCAGCGCGGTAGGTGTACCGCTATAGCTCCGCATGAACTTGCCGCCAGGACACAATGCTGCGGCCTGTCGCCAGTAAGCACTGCCCCGTTCTCGCGCTATAGATCCAGAGCAATAAGGCTTCTAACCCGAAGAGACAGCGGCTGGCTACTAGATGCGCTTCTCCATGTGCTCTGCTTGCACACACATGCGCACACACATGCGCAGCAACACATGCGCACACACAGCGCGCACACACGCACACGCACGACCGCGCGCGCGCAAGCACGCACACACCACACACCACACACACACACCCACACACAACACACACAACAACACACACGGCCCGCCTGTGTGTTTTCAACGCAAACGCGTGTTCACCCCAGCCCCCCCCCCTCCGCTCTTCCTTACGTTCAGGGTTAGATTTTACGCACGTAGCCTTCATATTACAAGCAACGATTGTGCGGTTGCTCGTATACGTCAGAGAATCAGGCGCGTGTGTGAACAGACTACTCTATATAGCTGTTATCACAGCATGCCTCGCGGGCTAGCTGCTTCTTATAGAACGCCAAACACGCCGAATCGATTTTCCGTAATTACATAATAAATTCAAGCAATCGAAATTAATGAATTTCAATCTGTTCCACAACCTCATTATACGCCATTGGCATGTGAGCGGTCACGATTAGACAGAACGATTTTACGACAACGCGCGCACACTGGAGTGGCTACACATGATGATTCGCATGGGTAAGTCGCTGTCGCCCCTTTATAGGTGTCTCTTTTTCAGCTAAAACTGTTACACCTAATTATTTACCTGTATATGAACTTAAGAAAGGCACGATACCGATGAAAGAGCTTTCTGACTAGCGAAAGTAAAATTTGTCTGATTGGCCAG
>NW_014577083.1:775049-784914 GCF_000485595.1 Priapulus caudatus
AGATGTGTTTTCAACGCAAACGCGTGTTCACCCCCCCCCCCTCGCCTTCCTTCGTTCAGGGTTAGATTTTTACGGCACTAGCCTTCATATTACAAGCAACGATGTTTGCGGTTGCTCGTATACTGCAGAGATCAAGGCGCGTGTGTGAACAGACTACTCTATAAGCTGTATACACAGCATGGCCTCGCGGCTAGCTGCTTCTTACTAGAACGCCAAAGCACGCCGTAACGATTTTCCGTAATTAGCATAATAAATTCAAGCCATCGAAATTAATGAATTTCAATCTTCCACACTCTATTATACGACTTGGCATGTAGCGGTCACGATTAGACGAACGATTTACACAACCGCGGCACAGCTGGAGTCGGCTACACATGAGATTTCGAGGGTAGTCGCTGTCGGCCCTTATAGGTGTCTTCTTTTCACGTAATCACACTTTACACCTAATATTTAGCCTGTATATGCAACTGTAAGAAAAGGCCACGATACCGATGAAAGAGCTTTCTGATACGAAAGGTAAAAATTTGTCTGATTGGGCACGCAACCGTTACTATCCGGATGCGCACGCGACAGACGCAGAATACTTGCGTAGAGCATCCATCACACAGCTTCGCACACACGACTGTATATGAGCGCGCGGCGGCGGCGGCCTAGCTTGGATCGGTTATTCGTTAATCGATCCGTATATAACTGCGCAATTAAACGTTACGCGACTATAATTCGTTCCCGTGTCGGATCGAGTAACGAGATGTGTGTCGCCTTGCCTGCGTAGGTAGCGCGGGCCCTGATGTGAGTGGATGCTGTCCGTATGGCAGCGCATGCGCACATGGTGGACAGTCAGCCGCTGCTCAGAATGACACGTATCAGTAATGAGTGAGAATAGAGTAAAATGCGTATAACACTAAGCTGCGTGTATAATAACAATATTCATTATATGCAGCTGTTTTTATATGCAGGGTCCACGCCGTACTAGGAATGACATGGTAAATCACGAATTACAGTAGGGCAATACACATATAGTGATGAGAGGCGTACAGCATTGAGGGATGACGATGATACACACATGATACGGCGGACAGGGTGCACACATATAGGGATGACAGGGTGCACAATATTAGCTGATAATAGGGTACATCACATATAGGGATGACACAGGTTACACATATATAGGCGATGACATGCGTACACACATATAGGGATGACAGGGTACACATATAGGGATGACAGGGTACATCACATATAGTGATGAAGGCGGCACCATATAGTTGATAAGAGGGTGCATCACATATAGGGATGACAAGTTACACATATATAGGGATGTACATCGTACACACGATATAGGGATGACAGGGTACACATATAGGGGATGACACGGGTGCACACGAATATAGTGGATGACAGGGTGGCAGCATGATAGTGATACAGGGTGGGCACACATAATAGGGATGACAAGGTAGCACATATATAGGGATGAACATGGTACACACATTATAGGGATGACAAGGGTAGCACACATATAGGGATGACAGGGTACACACATATATGGTGATGTAATGGTACACGACATAATACGGCGGACCGGGTGCAAGCACATTATAGGGATGACAGGGTGGTCACACGATATAGTGATAACAGGGTGCAACACATAAGTAGGGATGACAAGGACACCCCAAAATTAAAATTGAAATAGGGATGAACATGGTACACACATCTAGGGATGACAGGTACAACATATAGGATGACAGGGTAGCCACACATAATAGTGATGGACAGGTGCACACATATAGTGATTAACAGGCGTGCACACGATATATGGGAGTGACAAGGTACAGCATTATTAGGGATGACATGGTACACACATATAGGGATGACAGTTGGTAGCACACATTATACGGCGACAGGGTGCACAACATATAGGGATGAACAGGGTAGCACACATAGTAGTGATAACAGGCGTGCACAATATAGGGATGATCATGGTGGCACTACATATATGATGAAGGGTACACACATCTAGAGATGACAGGGTACACAGTATAGGATGACAGGTGTAAGCACAGCATATAGGGATGACAGTGGTACACATATAGGATGAGCAGGGTACATCACATAATAGGGATAACAGGAGTAAGCAAAACATATAGGATGACAGGGTAGCACTACATATAGGGATGACATGGTACACACATATAGGTGATACAGGGTGCCACATAAGGGATGACCCCACTGGTACATCACATATAGGGATGACAGAGGTAGCACATATATGATAAGCAGGGTACACCAAGCATAGAGTGAAGTGACAGGGTTACATCACATATAGGGATGACAGGGTGCACACATATTAGGGAATGACAGGTAACAACATATAGTGATGACAGGGTACACACATATAGGATGACATGGTACACACATATAGGGATGACGAGGGTAACATATACGGAATAAAACCAGGTACACACATAGAGTGATGAACAGGGTACAACACAATATAGGGATCGACAGGGTACAGAACATACAATGAGTGATGACAGGGTAGCACACATATAGGGATGACAGGGTACACACATATAGTGATGACAGGCGTTCACGACATCATAGTGATGACAGGGTACACACATATAGTGTGAACAGGGTACACACATTATTAGGGATGAGCAGGGTAACACAATATATGGATGACAGTACACACATATAGGGATGGCAGGGGTACACACATATAGAGATGACAGGGTACACACATATAGGATACCACAGGGTGGCACACATATAGGGATGACAGGGTACACACATATAGATGACTAGGGTACACACATATAGGGATGACAGGCGTACACGACATATAGGGATGACAGGGTAACACACATATAGGGATGACAGGGCTAACACACATATAGGGATGATAAGGTACACCATATATAGGATTGACATGGTACACACCTATAGGGTGACAGGGTAGCACACATATAAGGGATGACAGGGTACACCATATAGGGATGACAGTTGTCACATAATAGAGATGACAGGGGTACACACATATAGGTGATGACAGGGTACACACATATAAGGGACTTGACAGGTACACACCATATAATGATATCAGCGGTACACATATAGGGATTGACAGGTACATCACATATAGTGACGACAGGGTGCACACGCTCATACGGGATGACAGGTGACACATATTAGTGAGACAGGGTACACATCATATAGTGATGATCAAGGTACACACCTATAGTGTATGACAAGGTACACACATACTACGGGATGACCGGTTTCACATATAGGGATGACATGGGTACGCACACATATATTGGATGACAGGGTACACACATATAGGGAATAGCAGAGTACACCATATAGGATGACAGGGTACACATATAGTGATCACAGGGTACACACATATAGGGATGACAGGGTACACACGATATAGGATGACAGAGTACACCATATAAGGGATGACAGGGTACAGCATATATAGGGATGACAGAAGTAACACATATAAGGGACTGACAGGGTACAGCATATAGTGATCAACAGGGTACAAGCACATATAGGGATGACAGGTTATCACACATATAGGGGTGACAGGGTGGCACACATATAGTGGATGACCAGTGTACACACATTATACGGAATAACAGGGTACACACATAGAGTGATGACAGGGTAACACATATTAGGGATGACAGGGTGCACCACATAATAGGAAGGACAGGGTACACAATATAGGGATGGACAGGGTAACACACATATACGGGATGACATGGTGCACACATATTAGTGATGAGCAGGTACACATATATAGTGATAGAAGGGTGGCACACATATAGTTAATGACAGGGTAGCACATATATAGTGAAGTGACAGGGTACACATATAAAGGCGATGACAGGGTAAGCACACATATAGGGATGACAGGGGTAGACACATTATAGTGGTGACAGGGTGCATCACATATAAGTGATGACAGGGTACACAATATATAGTGATTTGACAGGTAAACTACATATATGGGATGACAGGGTCACACATATAGGCGATGACGAGGGTGCACACATATAGGGATACAGGGTACACACATATATGGATCACAGGGTCACACATATAGTGATTGCACAGGGAGTATTAGCACATATACGAGGTGACAGTTAACATATATAGGGATGACAGAGGTACACACATATAGCGGGTGACATAGGATAACACATAATTGATGAAGGGTACACAAATATAGGAATGATAAGGTACAGCCAATATAGGATGGAGACAGGGTAACATGTTACAGGGCCTGATGTGATACCGTACTCAGGGCCTCATTATTACATACATAGCAGGGTTGACAGCAATAGAGCGTGTACATGGCCGCAGGGGCTATTAGACGTATGTACACGTTCACGCGAACAACCAGCCCCGCCACACCACGACACACCACACACCAATCACACACACACCCACACACCACACACACAACACACACACATCAGCCACACAACACACACAGCTCACACCAGGCACACAACACACACCCAAAACACACACACACCAGTACACACACACCATGCGCACACACAACAACAGAACACAACGCACGGCCCGCACGCATGCACGCCACACACACATCACCACAGCTGGCAAGCTATACGTGTATGGGGGTGACAGCAATACGCGTGTAATGGAGCGGCAGGGTATACAGGGATGGCATGAAGCGCGTGTATAAGTGGCTGAAGGATACAAACGTACAGGAATGACTGATCCACACCGCTTACAAGGCTCGCACGGGCCTGACATGAAGCATCTTACCGTGGCGTATACCAATCACTAAGTGAAGTAAATCTAGCTAGATAGTGTTCGCAGGGCCTTGATCGACACCCTCTGTACGCTGCGGGAGTGGAGCTCTGACTGTCAATCACACATAAATATGCCCAAGGCGTGCACGCCTAAAGGGAAGCCTAAAGCGAAAGAGATGTAGAGAGAGAAAGAAAGATATATATATATATAGAGAGAGAGAGAAGAGAGAGAGAGAAAGAAGAGAAGAGAGAAAGAAGAGAGAGAGAGAGAGAAAGAAAGAGAGAGAAAGGAAAGAGCATAGATAGATAGATAGATAGATAGATAGATAGATAGATAGATAGATAGATAGATAGATAGATAGATAGATAGATAGATAGATAGATAGATAGATAGATAGATAGATAGATAGATAGATAGATAAATAGATAGATAGATAGATAGATAAACGTGATTCCGATGCGTGATGTCATCATCCGTGCAGAGAATACCTGTTACATACCATGCTGTCACCGCCCAGGCCGCAGCTCCGCAAACATACATAGCTCACACCCACGCGAAGGCACAGCGCTACGTAGCCGTACCTGTGCAGTGCGACACGGCAGTGCAATGCTTAATCATCACATATTCGAACAGAAGGCGCAGCATATTGTTACCCGCAAAATTCACCTGCCCCGCTCTACATGCTAGCTGACATTCCTACACACAGGCTGCGTTATGCGTTGTGAAATTTCAATAACTTACCGGTATGTCGATGTCGTGCGCGCATTTTAATCCGAAACGTCGACGTCCACATACACTGTCGCACAAGAACACAGATGCTTAACACTATATTCCACGCGTTGCTGGCATTCAAACGCGCTTTCACCAGCAATCACAAACGCATACATTCAGCGGCGTTATCCATGCACACATGCAAGCTGGCTGGTTATCCACTGCGCTGACTCACACACGTACACACACGCATATATATATGTATATATCTGTCGGTCGTACGAGAGGCACACGTATTTATCCGGCGTCCTCAACGCGTGTAATGAGCATGGCACATACGATATGACACACATCAGCACGCCGCTGTGATAGCGATGTCACACACGCTTGCACACACACACACACACACACACACACGCACACACACACACACACACGCACACACACACACACACACACGCACACGCACACACACACACACACATACACGCGCACGCACACACACGTACGCTCGCACGCACGTACGCACGCTCGGACGCACAAATGCGCGCGCTCACACGAGGCCGATGCATGGACGTCCGTTCCGACCGGTACCGAGCCTCAAACTGGAAAGACAGAGTGGCGCTTTATTGTCAGCAGGGACAGGCTGGATGGCATAAATTGTTTAATTCATTGTTTCCACACACAGATGGCTCTTGAAAGAAGGAAAGCGCTGCCTTTTGTGTAGCCAGATCACAATAAAAACTGTCTATTGACGGCTGAATGCAACGCAGTTTCAAATGGTTAAGACGAGCACAAAGGCTGTATTTTGAAGGAACCCATTTTGTAAAGCCTCTGCGTGCACACGGCACGGAACGGTTTTATGCGGTCTTTTCATCTTCCTCACGCTAGTTCCATGTAGATGCAATGCCTTTAGAATTGCTACAGGCGGCAGAGAACGCATCCGAAGAGACTGCGCGCACGGCGACTGTGTGTGTGGCTTCTTTTCACGTTGCACTGACGGCTGCAATTGTCCGACGCGCCAATTTATACGGCCAATCCTGCCGCAATTTCATGCGAAACCGCCGGAGTTAAGCACTCTGATAGCCCCGGCCATTTCACCATTGAATTTGATGACAGAACACATATATTTTGCAAAGAACGGTAATGTTTCATGCTTTTATTTCATTTGTTCCTCTTGTCCCCTCGCGAGAGCTGTATTAGGCCCGTATTCATGCCAGGATCTGATACGAGCGAAATAACATGATTTGTGCGATGCCTTGAATCGCTTAATCAGATGGACTCGATACCGACTCTATACAGATGAATACTTTTAAATAGCCTTTATAGAAAACTATTTTCTGGCCGACTACAATGCACTTTTGATATGTTCTTAGAGCGGAGAGAGCCAATAGTCGGCTGTAATGAAGTACTGCGGCCGGTAAATAACCGACTGTGTGTGCAGCAGAGTGTGTGCATCGACTTTAAAGGCTCTCTTTGATACTGACGGAACTTCATTAAGGGACTTTGTTGTGGGACCATAACGCACACTAGCGGCCCTGGCACAGCTATTTACATAACTATTACCCACGCGCAGTCTCCCTCAATCCTCTGTCTCCAATCTGAAAGCCAGCGAAAACAGAGCGGAGAGAAAGGCTGCACCCGCGCCTTGAATGCTCTCGGCTTCAAAGACTCGTGCTGCTTTTTCAGCTGTTTTTCTTTGAATGCCGAATCGGTCAAAGCCTGATCTGAGCTTTGAAAATTGCACGAATCCAATCAATAGGGCTGGCGGTCTTTACAAAACACCAGAGAGCATCAGTGAAAAGTTCTCTTGTTCACCTTAATTCCGTAAGAGATGAGCCGCCCGACTGGCCACGCGAATCCTAAAGGTCACACATGCTTGCCAACGCCAAGCTGTGCTCATTGAGAAAGCCTGCATGCACCCATAGACACATACACACACACACACACACACACACACACACACACACACACACACACACACACATTGAGATATTCTTGTTGATGCGATATATGTCCAGAACTTAACGTAACGATCTGGCTGCGACTCCATCGTCGATACAAACATACCTACATGCATGCTGCAGAGGCAGTATGTCGCTGACCCCACGCGATTTTGTTTAGAAATCCGGGATGACACGCGGGTGACGGCCGACTACCGTAGTGTCACATTTAAATGTTACAAACTTTAGTCGACACCCGCAAAAGTGCCGCCGAGGTTTATATACAGCCCTGCGGTAAGGTAGGATAGTTGAAATCAAATTTTAGGCGCCTATTTCCGCTATAATTGTGAGGATTCGGTAGGATGTGAAATGCCAAAATTATGTTGCTACCAAAATTATGAATTCCACAACATTAAGGTTTTTGCAATTTCAAAAACGCCAATATCACAAATGTGACTAGCAAAATCCACATTTTTGATGACTATTTCAACCAGAGAGTTTCTATACGTTATAAATGTTTACGTTGTTGCAATATCCATGTAAAATGTTGACAGTCAATTTCTGACAAAATGACAGACTACTGTGTTAACCAGGCATAAAACAGGCAGCATTCAGTGGCGTATTCAGAAATTTATGAACAGGAGGGCGAAATGTACCTTCGCTGCCGCTGACAGGCTCGCGTGCCTACGGCACGCCAGTGCGAGGGGGTCTGGGGGCATGTTCCCCTAGAAAATATTGAAATATTTAAGCCATTTTTCTGCAATCTGAGGCATACTGTGGGCCATATTCTGATGTCTGATGACATTATCTCAACCCCAGACTCAACCCTACAATTTAGGACTTAAAACACTGCATGATTTTTCAGAGAGCGTACACACCTGAGGTTAGGTTACTATAGTAATAATACATGTATTAAAACACAGGTAAGAATTGTAACACAAGCTATAACTTGATAAGTCTCATGTTTAATGGCACATTTAATGTCCCATAAGTCCCATGTTTAATGGCACTAAAAAGGAAACACACTTGATCATGTTGATGATTAGCTCCGATTGGTACACATGTCAGTGTGACAATTAGGCCTACTAATAATTGCCACTGAGATGTTCAGGTATTGATTGTGGGTTCGGGACCTTAAGCGTCCCCATGGGGTTTGCCAAGAGCAACTTTCGAGGCTTCCTTCTGATAAAGATGTTGACCACCTTATCCATTTGCAAAAGGAGGTCCTTGTGGAGCAAACAGAAGGAGGAGGCCGTTCAGTCTCACGTTACCCCTGAAGACACTCTGCTACTAAAAAGTTGTTTTTTTTCAAGTTTTATTGATTTTTTTCTGGGCGTGCAAACGGGGGGGGCGTACGCCGGCTCCGCCCTATGCTGGATACGCCAGTGGCATTGTATGTGTTACATGCCAGGAAGCAAGTGCATTTGCTAGCATCACTTGGCATTTTATGTTAGCGTATCTAGAGTTGCCATTGACACTATATTTACAGCTCGTTTAGTCATAAGAGAGGCACTGAATCAGCACCGTATCATTTTTAATTTGTCTTTTTACAAACTCGACATGTTTCAAGTGACTGTCATGCGGATCGGTGACACTAACAACCACCTATTTGTTTCTATATATGTGTTAAGGGTAGGTGTGTGTACAGATTCTAAGATACACGGTGTCTTTACGTGGTTATATACAAAAACTTCTTTGTTTATATATATTAGTATGCAGCATATTAGAGCTCCCCATAAGTCATCAAAATAGTGATATACTTAGTATGTTAGGTCGACACACCCGGTTTTTATATATGTTTAATGCATGCATATATGGCGTGCCTACATCTATTTCACGTGAATCTAAGCGGTTCATCATAACACAATACAAGTACCCCCTCATAATGCATCAGGGAATTCTAATATATACACAATTAATTGATGTATATTAAGAAATAATATAGATTTGTGTGGGGGTGGGTGTAACTGAAACATTTACACGTGAAATAGATAGAGAATATGCTGCGTAGTTGTAGCGATATTGAAATACCTCATCGGTTTTTAAATTCTAGAAAACTCGTATAATTGTGTGACAATAGCAAGTAATTTCATTATACGCCCTGGCCCATGCTTCCCTTCTCATCGTGCTGTTACTAGAAACACACGCTGTTCCCTCATGCGTCATGCCCCCTTCTCCGGTCCTATCTCATTGTAGAATCACCACAAATACGCTGTTCCCTTATCCGTCATGCCCCCTCCTCCGGTCCCATCTCATTGTAGAATCACCACAAATACGCTGTTCCCTCATCCGCCATGCCTCCTCCTCCGGTCCCATCTCATTGTAGAATCACCGCAAATACGCTGTTCCCTCATCCGCCATGCCTCCTCCTCCGGTCCCATCTCATTGTAGAATCACCGCAAATACGCTAGTGAAAC
>NW_014577083.1:785298-786963 GCF_000485595.1 Priapulus caudatus
TCTCTTCTTCCTTTTTCTTTCTCTCTCACTCTCTCTCTCTCTCTCTCTCTCTCTCTCTCGCTCGCTCTCGCTCTCTCGATCTCTCTCTCTCTCTTTCTCTTTCACACTCTCTCTCTATCTCTCTCTTTCTCTCTCTCTCTCTCATTCTCTCGTTTTCGTCCTTATCAACATGACAAAGGGACGAGGTATCAAAGAGCTCGCGGTTAGCTTCCTCGGCGCGTGGCTCTCTGCTCTGCACGCCCGCACTGCCTCTCTCGCTCTCCATGCGGACTCTGCACTCTCCATGCGAAGTCTGCACTCTCCACGAGGCTGTCGGTGCGGTTATAACATTATTATTGTGTGGCATCAACATAAATGCCGCTGAAAGATGACCGATGCATGAATGCCCATAAACACGATTGCATCGACGGCTGCCTCGCGGTGAAGTACTCGCTCTCGCCTTTTATTTCGCCAGGCCGCCTCGCCTGACAATACCATTGACTGTTTCAATTAGCGGAATTATTCAATGCCGCTGCCCATCGCGAAGAATAATGTAAAAATCATCAGATGTTGAAATGAAATGATAAAACAGTAGAGTGGTTTCTATTAGGGAACATGCACGCTGCGGGAGCGCGAACAATGGTGGCGCACAAGTGATTTCGCGCCATTGTAGTTCCTTTTGTTTGCCAACAATAGCCGTCCGCTATCTCGCGAGCTGGAAACTTTATCCCCGTAATTTCGTTATGTATTGAATGCCCGGCGCTGAAGGCGAGAAAATTGATGTTGAATGAAGACTGGAAGTATAACGTATCATAAAATTAGGATGTAAATACTGTGCTGTAAAAACCGGAGAATAGTCCCTTTGCCTTGCAGTAATTGACAATTTCAGCGGAGGATATTGCTTCATTTTCGCGCGCCACGTGAGTCTATTGCTATACCCTTCACTGCAAGAAACGTCCGTCGCTGTACCATATTCCACCACTGCGGGTATCCGTTTTCACTCAAGTCGGAAACCCCGATTTTCATTCGAATATTATTTGATAATTCTAATAGATAGCAATTGATGCTGTTTGATTCGCGGAGTACGGCCCATTTTTTGGGGTATGTATGCATAAGGTTACCCAACAATAAAGGGTGTCATTGATTAATTATAGCTGACCTGCTCACACACCCCGGGTCGTTACCACATTGCGCTAGTTACCGACTCACTATACAGTACTTCGTTGTCACACGAATCGTGTCACTATTAATAAACGTGCAGGTCTAGATTTCGTTTTGGAACGTTCCAGTATAGATAATTAAGCAGGAGTTCTACTATATCAGGAGTGACTAATAATAGATTGATTGATAGAAGCTAATATAAATGATAATCTATAGAATAGATCTTATATGAATAGATATGATATAGATATGTGATGATATATAGATGATATGATAAATATAATAGATATGATATAAATATGTGATGATATGATATGATATGATATGATATGATATGATATGATATGATATGATATGATATGATATGATATGATATGTATGATATGATATGATATGATATGATATGATATGATATGATATGATATGATATGATATGATATGATATGATATGATATGATATGATATGATATGATATGATATGATATGATATGATATGATATGATATGATATGATATGATATGATAT
>NW_014577083.1:792975-804274 GCF_000485595.1 Priapulus caudatus
CAATTAATTAATTAACTAATTAATTAATAAAATTTCCAGGATAAGTCAGAAATGGGGTAACTTAGAATTTATTACATTTTGGTGGTGATCCCGATCCAATTAATTATTTAATTAATTAATTAATTAAATTTTCCCTTAATTAATTAATTAATTAATAAAAAAATTTACAGTGAGAGAATTCAGCTGCCTTGGCGGAGGTCTGTGCTCTCCGAGTGCTCTAGTTTGTATTGAAGTAATCGTAATGTAACAAAGGATGGACAATTAGGTGTGTAATCAAGTGGTGAAACTTCAATTCTGTGGTATCATTTCTGTTCAAGAAACGCCATAACCACTATTACCATCATCATCATTATCATCATCATCATCATCATCATCATCATCATCATCATCATCATCATCATCATCATCATCACAGCCACTACCACAACAACAATAACAACAACAGCGAGAGCAATAATAATAATAATAATAATAGTAATAATAATAATAACAATAAAATAATAATAATAACAGCACGTAATGACACGTGACTACATCTAAGTAATCTTTGTTTGCGTCAATTTCACATCAAAGATATTTTAGTTCAGGAAAAGACATGTTGAAATTGTAAATAATATGTGAAATGATTTAGTATAATATAAGTATTTCACAGTTATCTTTTGTGCAATAACTATTGTTAGTTGGTATCATTTTTAAGAATATATCTATTATGCATCTATAAAAAAATTCAAGCCAATGATTCAGTTCAATTCTTGAGAATATATTACGTATCTGCATGTAAGACATTCGCGCTAATTTCCCACAGCACAACCCCTACCATGAGAGAGCTGGAAATAACCAATATGTTTTTTTTTCTGCTGATGATTTATCAACTGCTTGATGTTGCAGCGTCTGGACACCTTTTTCATGAGAATTTTTTTTAGGTATATGCACTTCTTTTATATTAGGAAACCTTTTCACATTACTAACTTAACTTAAAAGCGAGTAAATTCACAAGTAAAAATCATACATTCAGTTATTTCACCAGGAGCTCACCATACCAGGGTTTGGACCAGAAATGTATCTACAAGCTGTGGTAGGCGATTGGGAGGGATCGTTTTATTCTATGTTGCCTACTGATGACTTTGGAAGCCAGTGTGTAGATATCTGCTGGTGCACACACGCGCAATAACATGAGATCCAGCCAGCTTGATGCTGTGCTTGGAATGATTTCGATCAATAACTGAGTAGCAGTGAATGAAGTCGCCTATTCACATAAATCACGCATACGGAACGGCTCTGAAAATAAGGGTGCCTTTAGGAAGAGTCGTGTTTTTAGAAGGGGACCCCCCCCCCCAGGGCAGTATATCTCCGTACTCATCGGTCATAGCAATTGCAGTGCCTTACTGTTATCAGACTGAGTACCAAATAGAAGCTAGAATGGGCACACGGGTTTACGATGTCCTGATGATACTTAACACCATGGCAACGGTGATGAAATTTAGCCCCATGTCTTACACGTTATGCAACCACGCCGGTTTTTCGGGTATATTTTTTAGCCGATAATGCCTTCACACGCGACTTCTTCCCTGCGATTCTTGCATTTGTACTCTTGCCATAACATATGCGCTCTTACATCCGATATATAAACTTTGCCGTACACTACACTATGCCGTACACCATGGGCAAATGGCACTGCGACGTCGGTCGCCGTTGACTGCCAAGATAATATTCTTCGGCCGTTCTTATACGTTAAAAATGGAGCCGGGCAGGCTGACAGCACGTGTGCATGGTAATATCTGATCTACATGCGTCACTTTGCTTGCAGCATCGCGCCGCCACGATTCCCAGCTATGCTAATGTATGGGCAAATGGCGCTGCGACGTCGGTCGCCGTTGACTGCCAAGATAATATTCTCCGGCCGTTCTTATACGTTCAAAATGGAGCCGGGCAGGCTGACAGCACGTGTGCATGGTAAAATCTGCTCTACATGCTTCACTTCCCTCGCAGCATCGCGCCACGATTCCCAGCTATGCTAATGTATGGGCTAATGGCGCTGCGACGCGGTCGCCGTTGACTGCCAAGATAATATTCTTCGGCCGTTCTTATACGTTCAAAATGGAGCCGGGCAAGCTGACAGCACGTGTGCATGGTAAAATCTGATCAACATGCTTCACTTCGCTCGCAGCATCGTGCCACGATTCCCAGCTCTGCTAATGTATCTAAAAATGGCGCTGCGATGTCGGTCGCCGTTGACTGCCAAGATAATATTCTTCGGCCGTTCTTATACGTTCAAAATGGAGCCGGGCAGGCTGACAACACGTGTGCATGGTAAAATCTGATCAACATGCTTCACTTCGCTCGCAGCATCGCGCCACGATTCCCAGCTATGCTAATGTATGCACTATGACTTACACTACACTATGACCTATACTACACCATGACTTACTCTTTCCGGTACAAGTGATGTGTGATTTTCCATGTCTGTTACTACATATGTGCTCTTACACTCGCCGTTACACATCGTGTGTACTCTTACATGTCGTACAGGGTATCTTTCAAGGCGTTTTCCCCAATCATTTCTAAATTTAAATTTAAAATTCTAATTTAAATTCTAATTCTAATTTTCTATCTCTACGCAGGAGAACGCCTGCATGTGGTACCGTCTGTATAGTGTGATGGCGTCAGCTTGTTTTAGGAATAGATGTTATTGACGACACATGTGAAAAAATGTTCTCCTCTGCCTATACCCATTACCCATAAGGCTACAACTCATTTTGCTACACTGAGCAAAGTAACCGTAATCACATCCAGACGCCAAAGGTAACCCGGGTACGTGTACATTTTGATGTGTGAACGCAACGAGTACGTGATCGGGTACCATTTAACTCGGTTGCGTTGAAACAACAGAAATTACACGGTAACATTTTATGCGTGGACAACGGACGGACGGACGGACGGATGGATTATAGCATAGTTATCACACAATTGGTCTACACAATTGGTCTACACAATTGGTCTAGGCCAACATCATGGGATGTGAGACAATGGTGTATTTGGATCTGATTGGTGGTAAAAAAAATTATATTCGGAATTGAAGCGAAGAAATGGAAGTGATTGCTTGTGACTAACTCTGGGCCGCGATTCCCGGTTTAGCCCGCGAGCTGTTGTGACTGTTTGCAAAGGACATCGACCTGTGGATGTAAAAGTGAAACATCGAGAGATTATTGCAATTTGAGTCGGTGCAAGAGATCACCATCATGTCACTGAAATAGACACGTATCCACTGATGATACGCATGGACAGCTAGTCGGAGCTTGATTGTAATGCATCGGATCGCATGCTATAGAGAAGGATAGGCTTGTCTGGGTTATGGATATTTCTGTAGTCTGTTACTACAAGTCATACCAGCAAGTAAACCTGTTTTTCGCCAATTTACGAATTTACTCATTATGTCCAATCGCTGATGGCTTAATTACAGAAATAGGACCGACAACTGCAGGTGTCTACTCAACGTTGAAAATTAATTATTGATTATAGTTAAATATATTAATTGTAATGGCCACCACGTACCACAATGCCAACGGATGAGCATAAACTTTGCTAGACTACTCATTTGGGGGAAAGCTTTCTGTTGATAATAATTGCGTCTGTCAATGGCAGGCAAGTCATATCCACCGACTTTCAACAGTTTCTCCCAGTGAATATTGAACAACATGCACCGCATCAGAATTCCTCTGTTACAGCCCAACGGGAAGGTGAGTCAGAAGAAATTGTCTTCACATTTAAAGAAGCTACGTACGCTAAGAGTACACGTAAGAGTTGAGGAGTTGCGGATTTGCTGAAACAGTTGAAGCAGAGACAGCTTCGCTTCTTGGGTCATATAATGAGAGAGCAGCAGTTGGAGAGTGTATGTGCGACCGGCAAGATTGAAGGTAGAATACCAAGAAAGAGACCACGAGTGAATCTCCGGACCAGACTGTCCATAGACAGTGGTGAAGATATTGGGGAGCGGGGACATACTGCTGCCGGGTGTAGCGCGAAATTTCTGACTTGCGAAATATCTGAGATAGGATGCCTATGCGCATGCGTACGCGTATGCGTATGCGCACTTCGCATGCGTATCGACCCGATTAATCACAGCTCGTCTTTGTGTGCGAAATTTCTGACCTGCGAAATATATGATATAGGATGCGTATGCGCATGCGCACTTCGCATATATGCTCAAATATGGCAATTTCCACTTCAGCTAAGACACCAGCTGGTGGAGAAGGAGGAAGGGGAGAAGGAGGAGGGGGAGAAGCTAGTGGAGAAGGAGGAGGGGGAGAAGCTGGTTGGAGAATGAGGAATGGGGAGAAGGGAGAAGCTGGTGGAGAAGAGGGAAGGAGAGAAGGGAGAAGGTGGTGGAGAAGGCGGAGGGGAGAAGCTGAATGGAGAAGGAGGAGGGGGAGAAGGGGAGAAGCTGGGTGGAGAAGGAGGAGGGGAGAAGGCTGTTGAGAAGGAGGAAGGAAGAATGCTGGTGGAGAAGGGAGGAAGGGGAGAAGGCTGGTGGAGAAGGGGGAAAGGCATTTAAGCTGTGAGAATGAGGAAGTAGGAGAAAGGAGAAGCTGTGATGAAGGAGGATAGGGGGAGGAAGGAGAAGGTTGGTGAGAAAGAGAAGGGGAGAAGCTGATGGAGAAGGAGGAGGGGGAGAAGGGAGAAGCTGGTGGAGAAAGAGGAGGGGGAGAAGCTTGTTGGAGGAAGGAGGAAGGGGAAGCTAGACGGAAGAAGGAGGAGGGGAGAAGCTGGTGGAAGGAGGAGGATGGGGGAGAACTGGTGGAGAAGGAAGGAAGGGGAGAAAAGGCAGGAGGAGGGGAGAACTGGTGGATGAAGGAGGAGGGAGAAAAGGAGGAGGGGGAGAAGCTGGTGAGTGAAGGAGGAACGGGAAGAAGAAGAGAAGGTGTGGAGGAGGAAGGGGAGAAGGGAGAAGGTGGTGAGAAGGACCGGAGGAGAAGAAGCTGGTGGAGGAAGGAGGAATGGAGAGGAAGCTGGTGAGGAGGAGGAGGGGGAGAAGCTGGTGACGAATGAGGAAGGGGAGAAGGAGAAATCTGGTGGAAAGGAGGAAGGAGAGGGAGAAGGTGGTGGAGAAGGAGGAGGGGAGAAGGCTGGTAAGAGAAGCAGGAGGGAGAAGATGGTGGAGAATAAGGAAGGGGAGAAAGCTGGTGGTAGAAGGAGGAAGGGGAGAAGGGAGAAAGCTGGTGGAGAAGGAAGAAGGGGAGAAGGGAGAAGGTGGTGAGATAGGAGGAGGGGGAGAAGCCTGGTGGACGAAGGAGGAGGGGGAGAAGGCTGGTGACTAAGAAGGAGGAAGGGGAGGCAAGAAGGGGGAGAAAGGGAGCTGGTGGAGAACGGAGGAGGGGGAAAAGGCTGGTGAGAATGAGGAAGGGGAGAAGGGAGACACTGGTGGAGAAGGAGGAGGGGAGAGGGAGAGGTTGGGTGGAGAAAGGAGGAGGGGAAAGCTGGTAGAGAAGGAGGAGGGGGAGAAGATGTGGAGAATGAGGAAAGGGGAGCCGCAGCTGGTGGAGAAGAAGGAAGGGGAAAGGGAGAAGGTGGTGGACGAAGGAGGAGATGGGAAGAAGCTGGTGTAGAAAGGCAGGAGGGGGAGATGCTGGTGGAGAAGGAGGACGGGGAGAAGAACGAAGATAGTGGAGGAGGCAGGGGAGAAGGGAGAAAGAGTGGAGGAGGAGGGAGGAGGAGGGGAGAAGCTGGTGGAGAAGGAGGAAGGGGAGAAGGAGGGGAGATATGAGGAAGGGGAAGAAGGGAGAATGCTGGAAGGAGAAGGAAGGGAGGGGCGAAGGGAAGAATCTGCCAACCCACCGGCACCCCTTGTAGCATGCATGAAATGCCGGCCGGCAGGCACGCTTTTCTTTCTCGCCCTTCTCGCTTGCTCTACGGGCATGGCAGCTTCTCTTTCTCCCCTTGGCCGTCCTTTTCGCATCAGGGCTTCTCGACCGCCTCCCTCATTCTACCACCACCCTTCTCCGCCCTCCTCCCTTCTGCACCAGCTTCTCCCTTCTCCCCCTCCTTCTCCACCAGCTGCGCTTCTCCCGCCTCCTTCTCGCCCCTCCTTGCTGCGCCGACTTCCTCCTAATCTTCCAGCCAGCTTCTGCCCGCCTGCCTCAGCTTCTCCACAGCTTCTCGCCTCCTACCCTTCTCCACCAGCTTCTCCATTCTGCCCCCTCCTCCTTCTCACACGCAGCTTTGCTTCACTTTCTCTCCCTCCTCGCTTCTCAGCACCAGCTTCTCCCCTCCTCCTTCCTCCAGCCAGCTTTCTCCCCTCCTTCTCTTCAGCCAGCTCCCTTCTCCGCCTCCTTCTCCCACCAGGCATTCTCCCCTCCTCGCTTCTCCACCGCAGTTTCTCCCCCTCCTCCTTCTCCAGGCCAGCTTCTGCCATTCTCTCCGGCCTCCTCTTTCTGCGACGGCAGGCTTCTCCGCTCCTCTTTCTCCATTCAGCTTCTCCCTTCGCTCTTCCACCACTGCTTCTCGCTTCTCCCCTTCTCCTTCTCTCACCAAGCCTTCTCCGCTTGGCTTCCGCCTTCTTCATCTCTACACCAGGCTTCTGCCCTTCTCCTTTCAGCGGCAGCTTCTGGGCGCCCTCCTCTTCTTCCACCAAGCTTCTGCCCCTCCCTCCTTCTGCCACCAGTTCTCCCCGCTTCCTCATTCTTGTCAGCTAGCTTCTCCTACACTCCACTTACTAGTACTACTCTAACCTTCATGCGCTCCTCCCCGCTCCCCGCCTGCCGGCCCTCCGCTATACTGCTCCTTCGCTAACCCTGTACCAATAACTTGGTATTTTACACAAAACGCTATTCAAGTGTAGCACAACGGGCTATCGTAACACAAATTTTACGAGCTGCTCATTGTCGGGGGCGGGGCGGGGGTTTTTTTTCTATCTGCAGATATTTCGCAGCTCGTACAGATATTGTCGCCGACACCGGTCTCTATAGCGATCGACGAACGATCGAAAACAGTGCGATCCTGTGGTAGCGCGACCGTCTAGATGGATATGAACACCCTGAATGATATAAATGATGATGATTATGATGATCGATGATGATGATGATTGATGATGGATGATGATGATGATGATGATGATGACGTACGCTAACAAGGACAGCGAGCAGCGCTGAACCAGACGACAAGTGAATGCTTACGAGCCACGCTCAGCAATAGAAAGATTATAGTTAGTAAAAAATATTATTACTATGTTGGCTGCCCTTCTACCAAATCTAGCAGGGACAATTCAGGAGAGCCTACGATCTCTGCCAGACTAGCCAAAATGCCTGTACATGGTAATAAAACCTGCTACTAGATCCAGCCGATCACTTTAAAATCAAAAATGACGAAAATCAAAAATCAAAATGAACGATTGCAGAAAAATCGTCAGTGTAGCTGCGCCAATTGTCAATTTTTAAGTCGCTTAGGCTCGGTACATTTATGTTTCACATTTTCCTCGCTTGCTGTTTTACAGTTTCCACAAACTACTGCTACATAATATGCCATTAAATAACTCTGCTCATAATGCTGTAATCGAATGAGATTTAATGTTGTAAACGCCCTCTGTTATAGGAATTACGAACGATGATCTTTCTAAGTGGTATATCGTTTCATTCGAAGCTCATCGATTGTATCAATAGTACAGTCTGTTTTCAAGGGCATATTGGGAATAAAGAGATAGGAACAAGGACGCAGTCTGAAATATGACGGCCAACTATATAAGTCTAATACTTCATGCTAAACGGTTCATGACTATATTTTTGCAGTTTTCTCTGAATGTTTTACTGATATATAAATATATACTATATATATAAATACTATATATATATATATGTGCGTGTGTGTGTGTGTGTGTGTGTGTGTGTGTGTGTGTGTGTGTGTGTGTGTGTGTGCGAGCGCGCGGCAGCCGCCCGCGCAGCGCTGTGCGCGTGGCGTGCGTGCGTATGTGTGCGCTTTATAAAAAACATTAGTCAATAAGTCACCTCTCCCACACCCTGTCATAAATACGGGTTCTGAAGGTCGAAATAGCTGAACGAGGGGTAAATATCTGAGGAAGATGAAAGATCGTGTAGCCATTTTACACCAAACATGATAGAAGACGATGCCGCCGAAATGCGACGTGTCTCTGCTCACACAAGTCAGTATAGGAAGGATGACCAGCGCTCAGGGGTGGGTTTAACTTTAACAAGCTTTAATCTTTATTACCGTCCGCAAAAGGGGTTGGGCAGGAGATTATGTTTTTTCTCCACGGCGTGTGTTTGACTGTTTGTGTTTTGTGGTTGTTTGTGGGTTTGTGTACAGTCTAACTGAAAAAGTTATGGACGGATGTCATAAAATTTGGCCTAACTTAGAATTCATGAGATTTTTGGTGGTGACCCGGATCCAAGTTAATTAAATTAATTCAATTTTTAGATAGGTCAGAAATGGGGTTAGACTAGAATTGATTACAATTTTGGTTTGGTGATCCGGATCGCAATTAATTATTACTAATTATTAATTAATAAATTTCCAGGATTAGGTCAGAAATGGGTAACTTAAGAATTTAAATTACATTTGGTGTGATCCCCGATCCAATTAATTATTTAATTATTAATTAATTAATTAATTAAATTGTTCACTTAATTAATTATTATTATTATAAAATTTTTCACAGTGACAGAATTAAGGCTGGCCTTGCGGAGGTCTGTGCTCTCCGAAGTGCTCTAGTTTTGTAACCCTTGAAGTAATCGGTAATGTAAGCAAAGGATGGCGACAAGGTATGTAATCAAGTGGTGAAAACGTTCAATTCTGTGGTATAATTTCTGTTCAGGAAAGCCATAAACCGGCGTATTACCATCATCATCATGCATCATACATCAATCATCATCATCATCATTCATCATGCATCATGCATCATGCACAGCCACTACTCACAACAACAATACAAGCAACAGCGAGAAAACAAATAATAATAATAATAATAGTAATAATAATAAATACGCAATAAAATAATAATATATAAAGCCACGTAATCGAGCACGTGACTACATCTAAGTAATCTTTGTTTGCGTCAATTTGCAGCATGCAAAGATATTTTAGTCCGCAGGAAAGACCATGTTGAAATTGTAAAATATATGTGAAATGAATTTAGTATAATATATAGTATTTCACAGTTATCTTTTGTGCAATACATATTGTTAGTTGGTATCATTTTTAAGAATATATCTATTATGCGCATCTATAAAAAAATTCCAAGCCAATGATTCAGTTGCAATTCTTGAGAATATATTCCGTATTTGCATGTTAGTCTAATCAGCTGGGGGGAAGTCCTGTGTGGCATTTATATGTCCGCCGGGCAGTTTATTGACGCTTGATTCATGTAGGGGACACCCCTGGGAGTAAAAAAAAACATTGGGTAGACATTCTGAATCATGAAGGATAGGTGAATTCAGATGGCGTTCAAGATGGCTCGTCAATTTTAAAATTTGGGTTAAATTGGACCTATAAGCTGCGCGCACTTATTTATGATAGGAGGTTGATTTTGGTGTCCTTATCCCTATGTTTCATGGTGGGCCTATCATTAAAAACTGATACGCCGTAATCGAAAAAATGCATTGCATCAATTGTTAAATGCTAAGATGGCGCGCCGAAAGAGACACCTTATCATTATAAAACTGCTATAACTTCTTCGCAGACGTTATGATAGAAGGGTAATTTCCGTGTCTATCCCTATGTTTTAGGGGTCAGGTTAATCGCACTGAGACTATACCGAATTAAAAACAGCAACTGCATCACCATCAAAGGCTAAAGATGCCCACCAATATACTGATCGTCATTTATTGACAACTTTTCACATATCGGGCTCTAATACTAGCAGCATTTTTTACAGTATAAACATGATATTTATTGTAAGGTAACTTTAATACTGATCACTGTGTCCTAGGATACGGCAACTTGGGTTCCTGCAGGTCATTTGACTTGTTGCGGTCTGGTCATTTGCAAATTCGCACACTTGGCAGGCATTTTGTTGACACACGCAGCTATTGCTGTAGAACACTTTCACGACAGGAACACACAACTGCAGACATCGTCCGGCATAAAGTAGATGGAACCTACCTGAGCAAGCTAAGCTCATCTGATATTCGGAATCCACAGTCTGTTAGTTCCAAAGAGTAAGGCACTGCAAAGCAGTTCATCTGACTATTAGGTGGGTAGTATAAGGCTCTGAGAAATGTCCTGTAGCTGCCGTGGCTAGTCGTGGGCAAGTCCCAGAGCGGTCACAGACTTGCAGTGGGGGGTAATAGACTATGTCGTAATTCGTCATAATTTTTGTATTAGTATGGTCACATGTTTCACGACGGCTGTAGCCAGATATAGTTCCGATTCAGCTTAGACACAAATTGTCGCAGAGTTTGCCTCGGCGAAGTCGCTTGAGGTGTGGCTTATTGGTTCGTTTTGAGCGCTGCCAATTTGGTGCCGAATTTCTGTGATGTCACAATCCAGATCAACGCATGAACGGCCGGCAGTAACATCACATAATTCAAGCCCACTGCTTGCTGCCAATACATGTACTGGGATGTAGCATGATACTGTCGGCTCTACACCTGCTCTCATCCACAGTTCAACCATACCAATTGCGTTTTAAGATGCTGGCTGAAATGTAACAACAGCACCAACACTATCAAGCGTCATTTGAACAGGCATAGCAAAAATTCTTTTGACACCAATTCCTGATGGCCATGCAAAACATGGGGTGCATGATTCGAAAATCTGCTTCTTCGCAGAGTAGGAATCGGTTCATTTGTATTCGATTTGTTCCATTCCCGAATGACTGACGCTTTGTCTCGTAGACACTGTGGGCTCAGACCTTCAATTTGGCTAAGCTACATTTCCACACGTAAGTGCCGTCTTGTCGGGGGTACCGGAGAGGGTCTAAGCCAACTCGAAGGCAGGGACTCGCGTGTAGGATATTGGTCAATGCAGAACCTAGTTCAGCAGTTGCCTCTAGTTCCTAAGCTTATTGCCGCTGGTGCCCAGAAGCTTGTCCATTTCCTTGGGCAGTTTAAGTCTCAGGATTAAGATTACTGTACCTCGATCGGTGGTCCTCTGTGTGCGCTGCCGTTGTCGTTCACCTGTCCCTTCAGCAGATCCTTCGATGGTAAGGAATGCGAAACGAAAGTCGATAGCGGCTGGCATTGACGGCTCAAGGCCAAATGACGGTTTTCAAATGAAATTCCTCTACAGAAATCTCACAATGTTCTGCGAATGACGACGTTTAATCTTCTCAGCAATTGCCTAGACATTAACA
>NW_014577083.1:804284-809671 GCF_000485595.1 Priapulus caudatus
TAGGTACGTTTTTGGGCACGTACGTGATTCATAACTTGTATGGTGTGTTGTGACGAGATCGGTGCGTGTGCTAGGCATGCTTACTTTTGTCTAGTTCATGTTTTAGGTTACTACTCTACGCTGATAAAGATCATGCAGTTAGTACAGGGGTTCTTAACCTATGGTCCATGGAACCCTTTGGGATCCGTGGATGGTCTTCGGGGAGTCTGTGAACCAGGCGCATACAAATTTTGTGTTTATGTGCTTATGTGCATTTTTGGGGTGGGGTCCGTAGAATTCACCAGATTCTCAAAGGGATCCATGACTCAAAAAACAGGTTAGTTTTACTCCCACTGAGTTAGAGAGAGCAGGTATGTGTAAACAGATAGTGGACGCTGAGAAGACTGACGAAGATAGTCAGTGGACGATGTGCTAGTGACAAAGAGGTGAAGCAGAGGTACAGAATCAGTGAGGGCGTGGAGGCTAGGTGGATAAATCATTACCTCTACCTACTCCTGCACTCCCACTCTATCCTCTCCGCAATCGACCATCACCACCATATCTCATCCATCTCTCTCCCTCACTTACTGAAGATGCTCCGCCCAACCTATCCTACTTTCTACCTCATTTGCCCTCTCTATGCACTTCCTTCCCGTTCTCTCATAGAAGATCCTATTACTATAATAGCCTCCCTAAACCTATAGTATCCTACCTTCTCCACTTGTATATATAGACCTAAGGTCTATACTATCTACACCACAGTCTAACTTGTGCGGGTTAAGGCTTTTGCATACTTTTAATAGTTTTATTTATAATTTCACTGTCTCACGCATCACGAATTACATAGACAGTCATACACTGTCAGCGAACTCTTCCAAACTATTTATTTTCATAGATGGCATGAGGAATGTCATTATTGACTATGATTCCAGTCACATACCTATATGGTTTTATCATAAACATGTATTATGAATATATAAAACTCGAGAATTTTTTTGGACTTTTTTTATTAATAACAACATTCTAACAAAGCCTATTTATTGACGATTGCAGATCAGAGTGGAATAGCTTCAGTTGCATTTTTGAATGCCAAAAATTGTGCTCAGATTTAGCGAAACATTTTCAGTTGGTACCACACACTTTATGTACACATTTAATGACCAAGTGGCAGTTTAAAATATCATTAAATAAACAACAGTAACATTCATTTGAGTGCTAAACAACTGAGGCAGAAGAACACTCATCATTCACAAATTCACAATAAAGCCAGGTAATATTCAGCTATTGATTTTATTTAGCACTTTATCACGAGTTGTGTATAGTGTTTTGTTACACAATCAGCAAAAACCATTTTGCTACGGTCCATTCTATGTTCGTTCAAAGTTGCAGCAGATGGAGCTATTGTGGATGATTTAGGCTGATATCGCTTCCAGCCCCTGAAAATACAAATTTTATTAAAAGTTACTTATCTATCTTTAGAAGGAAAATGTCATTAACCAACTTCTAATAAATAGGAAGTAATTTTTACCGTTGTGGAAGCTGTTATAATAGCCAAATTTTAAGCAATGCATACTACATATTTTCTTCATGTAACCAGTGCTAATGGACTCATATGAAAGCAAATTCAACCTTTAGAATACTTCATTCATAATTGGCACTTACTCGAGTCCTGTACGCTTTGCCATGAAGCCTCACGTCTCTTCGGTACAACCACAGATCGGTCGGATTTTTTACATCCCTAGCTTTCCACTGAAACACAATTGTGCATTTAGCTTATTTAAAATAATTACTTATATAATAATTGTCACTAGTGCAGTGCACAACTTAGTTTAGAACCCTGGATTCTAAAACCAATAGTCCTCTAACAGATGGCGCCACTATACCTAAAATTGCAGCGTGCGTAATGTGCGAGCGTGTGTTATGGGCAGAGCTCATATCAGATAAATTGAAACTTATGGACGGACTCTGTAATGGGCGAGTATACTATGGGCGCTTGGGTCGTCTCAATAATAAAATGATGGTATATAAACATAAATTGTATTTACCAAAGTCTTTTAATGTTTATGTATTCTCTATCAGCTTATAATTCTACTCTAATAAAAATAACCATTAAAATGATCCTCTGCAACTCACAATCCCACCACACATGCCACTGTGCACAACTCGCAGGTTGGGAAGCGTAAACACAAATTTATACTTGTATTGTAATACCATAATGCTTACTTCATTTACTCTTCCACAGCCCAAATACCCAACCAACACCTCCATATTGATATCTGGGTAATGCTATCCCCCGGGCGTGGAGGGAGGTGACCGCAACGTGGCAGCACTAGTGCTAGGATGAGTGTTAGGATAGGGTCAGGGTCAGGGTTAGGGTTAGGGTAGGGTTAGGATTAGGGTTAGGGATTGGTTAGGTTAGGATTAGGGTTAGGGTTAGGGTTTTTGCATCATGATATCTGTCCCACACCATAGATTAATTTTGTGGTTTTTGGATTATATATAGCGCTCGCGAGATATATATGTTTAGTGGTATGGTTAGCGATGGAGGTATTGGAGTTAGCGTTACCGGGTGAGTAATGGTTTTGAAGTATACATCAACGGTATCACGTGATCCTCCCTCCACGCCCGGGGGATAGCAACACCCTTGATATCTATGCATAGCTGATTGTTCACTTGTTAGAATAATCACTCTTGATCTCGGGTACAACGTAATTTACCCAGAAGAACCTCATAAATTCCTGCGGTAATATTGCTCTCCATGGTTTTGCAAGCAGAAATATCTGTCTATTTACCATCCAAAAATCCTTATCAGCACAATTACATTGTTTGGCCAACAGTCGTGTACATCATTCTTGCTCAACACATACATGAGCCGAGTGGTTGGGATCATCCTGGAGCTTGAAAGTCGGGATCACTTGAACCCAGAATGCAATATGCCACGATTACTCATGACGTATAATCAGGGAGTTGGCTCTCGTTGACAAATACGAAATAGTAATACGACAGAGCGCGATATTTCCCATGAGTTTTACCCAAGTGCAAGAGTGATAATTCAAACTAGTTAACATTCAGCTACACATAGATGCCAATATGGAGGCAGTTGGCTGTGCATCACTGCATTTTAATAAAGATGTAGAGAAGAGAGCATTGTGAGGATTTGGCACTCATGCCCACAGTCACTTGGAGCGTTTCAATAAAATATAATGCTAAATAAATACGAAATCGATTTACTACCAGTCTTAATGTTTCTATACTCTCTTCACCTATTATTGCGCACAATTTCCTGTAAATGCCGTCCAAATGCTCATCTGCAACACACTGTCACACGCTGGCCGCCGCACGCTAGCTGGCTGCACCACTGACAACAATAATATAAAGCAGGTAGGAAAGTGTGCTGCAAATTTGCTCGACGCTCGCTTGATTTATACATACAACACAAATATTCAACCATTCTACTCCATCTTTGTTTCTATTTGAAGAACAGTGTTCACTTGTTATAAAAACATACTGTCTATGTTCGTAACGAGCTGTGTCACGCGAAATACACCAAAGCCTGACGAAATTCTCGCGTTCGCTCCCATTGCGCAGTTTATGTAAATGGCTGCAGTACAGGGCTATAGGTGGCGCACTGCATTTTGGAAACTACCACGCTGCTTTCCACCTCCCGTGTGAGCCCGTCAAAGCCGCCAGTGGAGCGTTGCAAAACGCTGCAGCGTTGTGGCGGCAAAAATGACGGTCAGGAGAGCGGCCGGTGGCTGTTTCCTGATTCCGACATCCATTTACATAACTGCGCACGGGAGCGAACGCGAGAATTTCGTCAGGCTTTGTGTGATTTCGCGTGAAACAGCTCGGTTACGAACACAGACAGTATGTTTTTATAACAAGTGAACACTGTTCTTCAAATAGAAACAAGATGGAGTAGAATGGTTGAATATTTGTGTTGTATTCGTATGAAATCAAGCGAGCGTCGAGCGAATTTTGGCAGCACGCATTCCTACCTGCTACTGCTAGTAATACTAATACCAGACTACAGTATATATTTACGCAGTGGCTACGCGTCCGGATATCCACTCACACAGTGATCGCGTGACTCGCGTACACGCATGATTGCGCAACGGGACGCTCTGCTGCCGTCTATCCTTTCATCCATCCTCTCTCGCTCACACACACACACACACACACACACACGCACAGCTCTCTCTCCCACACACACACACCTCTCTGATCTCTCTCTCTCTCTCACGCATACACACACACATACACATTCCATTCCCTTTTCTCTCTCTCTTTCATGCACACACCACAACACACACAGCACGCACGCACGCACGCACGCACGCACGCACGCACACACACACACACACACGGCAATCAGCAGAGCGTCCCATTGCGCAATCATGCGTGTACGTGTGCAAGCTCACTGTGTGAGATGGATGTCCGGACGTGTAGCCTAGCGGCTCCTCGTTCGGAACTGGTCGCGTAGCCACGGCCATATATTTATGTGTCAGTGTGCAGCAGCTAGCGTGCGGTGTACTTTTGTGTTGCAGATGAGCATTTGGACGGCATTTACAGGAATTTGTCGGGCAATAATAGTGAAGAGAGTAGAGAAACATTAAGACTTGGTATCGGTAGTAATATAGTATTTCGTCTTTATTTAGCATTTACTCAATAGGCCCTTATTTTATTGGAACACGCTCCAACTCCAAGTGTCTGGTGTTCAACTCGGGGTTCAACTGCATTAGACTTACTCACAGGCACTTGGAACGTCTCAATAAAAAAAAAAAGGTAAATAAACACCCGGAAATGTTTTATACGACAGTCTTATGTTTTCTACTCTATTTCGCTATAATCACTGTAAATCGTGAAATGTAAGAGGACGAGAATGTCTGTTTATACCGAGTAATGGGGCGCATTGCATGCCAGGGATGAGCTGCTGCGCCTGCGAGCTCAGCTTTCGGGGGCCGGCCAGGCCAAGCAAATGCTCGCGGAAGTGAAGTACGCAGCAGCCCGACTCACAATCGTCGAAATTCGTAGCGCGCGTTAGGGATATTCGGATGATACGTCTCTTTCATTTTAGCGGAAGAGAACTTTCGCTGCAGGATTTCACGGAGATATCTTGGCCGGGAGTAAGGTAAGAACAAAAGCCAGCGTTATAATTCGAACAAGGTTGACACATTTATATACACATAGTAGTGATGTTCAGTAATCTCAATTATACTCGATATCGGTTGAACTAGTGGCTCGAACCTAAGCGCTTGGTTATCAATAATCCATATCGATTTCAGCGAAAAGAAAGAAAAACAACATCGAAATAAATGTAAAACTTGAACAAGAAAACTTGAAAACTGATGAGATCAGAGATATCATCGCTATTTTAGTTCGGGATCCCCCGACATTCGCCGTCAGTT
>NW_014577083.1:810532-839009 GCF_000485595.1 Priapulus caudatus
GTTTAAATTTTTTAATGTTTTAATAAAGGCATTTAAACCATTTCTTTTTAAATTGATTAAATACTGTATAGGAACAGACATTGATATACATACACCTTCACAGAGTTAATACATGATCATAAAACATGATAATATTGAATGCTATGTATAATTGTATATACAAAGTAAGATTAAATTAAATCTATGCTATTATTAACCGATTATCCGATTATAATCGATTATCGATCGGTTAAGGGAAACCGATAATCGATTATGAAATTCCAGCCGATTCCCATCACTAATCATTATTCACTTCTTAAAAGATTGTTTTTCAGAAACCCGCTTCATTCCACTTTCGTAAATAACATTCACCATTTTCAAACATTCAGATCAATCAGAGCGAGTGTTACAATAGCCTGGTTCTCGCTTGTATCTGTGGCGCTGCAGGAGGGCTGATAGACTCGCTCTGATTGGTCTGATTGTTTGTAAATGGCGAATGTTATTTACGAAAGTGGAATGAAGCGGGTTTCTGAAAAACAATCTTTTAAGAAGTGAATAACGATTGAAGTGAATGTATACACATATCTGTAGCAAGGTAAAGTCATGTAGAAGGGAACGGTAGGGTTTTTTTCGCGCCAATAGTGGCGTATGGGCCGCATTCGCAGCTGCATGCATTTTGCATGCGATCTCACGAAATTTCAATGAGCCCCATTCCGTCCCAATAACCAACACCAAAATATAAAAAAGGTGATATGGGACAGAATTATTCTGTCTAGGGTTATGGATAGGGTTAGGGTTAGGGAGTAGGCATAGGCGACTCCCTAGACCCGTTAGTGGAGTAGGCGAGGTACGGTCCGGCATATTAGATAGTACCAGGGTACCTTCCGGCAGTACCCCGGGGGACATAGACCCTCTCAGCGTTACTTGGGTCCAACCGATGATCGATTACGAAATTACAACCGATTGACAACACCACACATAGATACCAAGATGGGAGCTGTTGGATGTGTTTTCGTTCTGTGATCGTGTGAAATGAAGGCTGAAGCGAGCGTCGAGCGAATTTTGCGATCACGCTTTCCTACCTGCTCTCTTATTCATGTTGTTTGTGTACGCACTGTAACGCAGCAAAGGGCGGGCGTGCGGTGTACTTGTGTGTTGCAGATGAGCATTTGACCGGCATTTAACAAGTGATTATATGCGAAATATAGTAGAGTAACATTAAGACTTTGGTACATTTCGTGTTTATTTACCATTAATTTTTTTTATTGAGACGTTCCAAGTGCCTGTGGCTTCAAGTGCCTGTGGACTTACTTAGACTAGTCTGAGACGCGACATCACTTACCTTTCCAATAAAGAGTTTGTTGACGACCCAGCTAGCACAATTTGGCACGGCTAAAACGCCAACCATTATACCAAAACTAGGCAAGATTTCATACCACATGGTGTTAGCAGAAACTAAATCTGCCGATGTTACTGCAGGAAGACTGTGGGGATGAACAGCACAGGCCACCTAACAAATGACCTCCTCAATCAGAAATATAAGACTGTTCACTTTTATAGATGGCGCTGCGTAGTTATCCGCGATTTAATCGGAACTTTTTCACAGTTTGTGTTTAATTTGTTTCGGAAGATGACGCAGGATCAAGGTCAGTTATCAAAAAATACATCTGATAACAACAAAGATGACAAGCAAAATACCAAATGGGAGCGGAAAGACAAAGACATGCAACCCACAAAGGCAAGCCGGGTACTACCATTGCCATTGCAATTTGCATTGGTATTTCGGCATTGGCATTGCAACAACAACAGTCATGGCTGTTGATGTATACCTCGTGAAACACTGCTGGTCAATAGATTAGAATTTAGTGTCCGTGAAACATCCAGAGAGACCGCGTACAAGATGGCGTTGCGCAAAAGATGCGTTATTCCCCGGCCGCCGAGAGCGGTTAAGCCGCGCACTTCCGCGGGACTGGGTGCACGCGACCACAGGGTGTTGTATGTAGCATCTCGCGCTGCCCGCTATACGAATTCGCGCACCGAAGGAGGGCGGGCGCGCGAATCCGTATAGCGGGAAGCGTAACATCGCGCAGTTTTCGTCAGACGTACACCGGCTTGACTACGGCGGCCTTGGGGGGGGAGGGCATTTCCTGCTGCTGCTGCTTTGCTGCTCCAGAGCCGCGCTGCAGCAGCTAGCAGGGCCCAGTATTTGGTGCTGCTGTGGTTTGCCACGCCAGCCACGCCAGCGCAGGTGCTCGCACGACGTGCCGTCGCCACGGGCAGCGCGGGGTCAGGAGGTTGGTCGAAACGTGGCATGTACACAGCGTGGCGGCGCCGCTTTTGGAGATAGCATCTAGACCGCGCCCCCCCACGTGGAGCGCCGTACGACACTTCGTTAAAAGCTCTGTGATAGACATAACGCTATACTCGGCAGTAGCGCATGTCATCGCGTAGCGGCCAATGAGCGAGCGCGTCATCGCTGATTGACAGCATTTCTTGGGGTTTCTTGTAGGAGCCACTACGTCTTAGCCATGAGACGCGCCACCCCCCAAAAAGTTTAGGGGCCGTTTGGAGATAGCCTCAAGCCGTCCATCGTGAAATGTCGGTTGGATTGCGCCCAGTTTTCGCGGAGTTCGTTTTCAGACCCCTGTCTAAGGTATCTGTCTAAGTGGACAAAAAGGGGGCGGCGTATTCGCTGTTGGGGCGCGGCTTCGCCGCGAGCTGTACGCTGCGCGCAATAACCGGGCCACATGTCCGTCTAGACAAATAAATTTACAAAAAAAACATGACAATACTTGCTGGTATTGCTTACGTAACAGCAAGTATCTACAGTAAGGCTAACATGTCTTATAAGTTATAATTACACTCGTACATACATCGTTGCTTTCAACAAAGTGAAACGATAAAAAACATTTGTTGACTTTGTGTTGTTGACAAGAATGCAGTTACATGATTACACCCCTTGATTCTCTTAAGACTCTTCCCTACACTTTGTTAAAAGTAATTTGTATTATGTAATAGAGTTGCTTTACCAATCTAGAACCTCGATCTGCAAGATAAAGTTTTGTCACCGATTTCAAGGGAATTGTCACAACGAATGTGGCTGCATTATTCAGATATATATATACAACTATTGAACCTTTGTTTGTTGATGCGGTTGCATGAAGATGCCATTTGCCCTTGATGAGATGCGTTGCTGGATTATAGGGGAAAGCAGCTTTAACTAAAAACATGCACTAAACCCACAGTATTGTTTCCCTTTGCGTGTGTTATTGGCACAGCAATATGCCCATCTATGGACGAAAGATTCCTCAAATTGCAGTGCTAGTGGGCAGACCATTTGTCAACTGTCAATTATCTTTGTTATATAATTAGTCAAATTGTAACATTTGTAACTAAACGACTGGCCTATCTGATGAAATGATAGAAGTCCTAATTTTATAATTCTTAAAGCCGCAATATGCGCATCCAAACACTAATTTCTCCAGTACTAGACTAGCAAATACTTCGTGTCATGCATAATCATACTACCTTATGACAAAATAAACTCTAGTTTCTCCCATTTCACTGCACGTTGTCTTATAAAAGGTATTTGAAAATACCTCCAATGTTGTTCAAATTCTCCGATGTTGTTGACACGTTTGCGTTGCTCTGCCAAGCAACCGTACAGCGGGTGCAACCCGTAGCAACATGTGACGTCAACTAACCGATTCGGGGCTAAATTGTTTGGCAAAAATTCTGCGTTGGCGCCAGATTGCCAGATTTTGCACCTCTTTCTTGTGGGTTTTAAGCAAACGCGCAGTGAAATGGGAGGAACTAGAGTTTATTTTGTCATAAGGTAGTGTGATTATGCATGACACGAAGTATATTGTCATAAGGTAGTGTGATTATGCATGACACGAAGTATTTGCTAGTCTAGTACTGGAGAAATTAGCGTTTGGATGCGCATATTGCGGCTTTAAGAGTTCCTTGACACTGTAAGTCTGAATTTCTGCACGAGCTATGAGGTTTGCTAGTGAGTTTTATTGTTGTTTTAGGTTGTGATACGAAGACTCCCACCAACAATGACTGGAGAGGAATTCCTTGAACAAATCTCTCCTTTACCAGAAAATGACTACATATATTTTGTTAAAGGTGACTTAAGGTGGGTGCTTCGGATGCATGTATGTTTCCTTGAAAACCATTCATCAATGTTTGTATAAATTTATTTGTACGTTGATGGTTCTAACCTGACAAATAATTCATTGATGCAAGTTGGTATTTGGTAATACCATTTTTTAATGCACAATAAAATATAATGGTATTTTTATCAGAAATAAATTTAGTTATTATGTATATCTGAAGTATATCTATCAAGAGTACATAATAGGAGAAGAGTATGACACCGTTTTAACAGCGTTTTGCATAGTTTTCAACTTGTAAATATTCTATCAATATGTGAATAAATATATTCAAACTTTACCTTATTTTCGTCTATGATTCTCCCTTAATCATATGACACCACCAATTTACCTGAAAATCGTATGTGTTCTTCAAAAAAGGTCTTTGAATACGACACGGTTTCAAACAGTTTCCATGAATGGCAGCATGTGTTTGGCGAAAGTTCGACCAAAGTTGATATGCGGCGGCAGCACCAGGTTGTAATCAAGATACAAGATAGAGACAATAGAACACTAATCCCATACTAAACTTTCGCCTAACACATGCTGCCATTCGTGGAAACTGTTTGAAACCGTGTCGTATTAAAAAAACTTTTTGGAAGAACACATACGATTTTCAGGTAAATTGGTGGTGTCATAAAATATTATGATCAAGGGAAACTCATAGATGAAAATAAGGTAAAGTTTGAATATATTTATTCACATATTGATAGAATATTTACAAGTTAAAAACTATGCAAAACGCTGTTAAAACGGTGTCATACTCTTCTCCTATTATGTACTCTTGATATCTATGTATGTGCATATTTCCAAAAATTACATTAAAAACATTTTTTAGCATTATCTTATTTACCTGAAGCTATTTCAGCTAAAACTGGCATTTTAACATCATTTGAAGCAATAATAGTTCCATTAGAGTGAGGGAAACTCACTTATCCTTCAAATTAGGTGTGGCTGGCTGTGACACATATTGTGGTGAACCAGAGCTCAGCTATAACATTATGCTACACATGGTTATCATTGTGAAATGGTTAAAAATTATAGAATTCGGTACAAACTAGACTAGAAACACAGGTTTTCATGGATCAAGAAGAGAAAAACATGCAATTACATCAAACCTGACACCTATTAGGAGAAGTGAATACAAAATGCGTTTCTAGAATAGATGTAGTGAAGATATGTTTAATATCGAACTAATTCATATCGAAAATAATGCTAGATTGGGGTTTCTCTGTCACCTATTTCTTGTGTATCATGTCAAGATAAGATTGTTTGAACTTCTTACTTATATAGCAATGTTAGCAATGGCTGGTTAGCAAATATTGATAAGCGTTGTATGGGTATCATGGAGTGCATATACTTTGATATTGTTTCAGTCTTTGCCACTATGCATTCTCCCGAGGATACATCAACTTTGTCCATGCAGATGATGTCATCGTATTTAAAGAGAAGTTTGATAACTACATATTCGTTGACTCAAAGGGTACGTGTTTCTTGCTAGTAGCTCTGTGTAATGTAAAGTGATGAGATACAGTCACCATATACATTTGATTTACTGGTGAAATTATGCATTGTGAATGTTTACTGCACATGGGTAAGACTACTGGTTTTAATTGCATTACAGGATTACTGAATTTAAATGCCTAGCACTCAATAGCAATTTTACACTACAAAGATATACACGATCCTAACACATCTCAAGCCCCAGTGCTGCTATGGTTTTAGGTGTTAGATCAGGGATTAGAAATCGAAAACATAAATAAGCATGCTCGGTTTTTCAGGAAATGAGTATCCGGCAGTTGTGGAGTTTGCTCTATTTCAAAAAATTCCAAAGAATAAAGTTAAGAAGAAAGACACAAAGATTGGAACAATTGAAGATGGTAGGGATGAGACATAGGGCAGTAGTAATCTAATGAATACCTCAGTTTCACCAAAATAGTTTAGGTTGTGCACCCTATTATCTTTGTATAACTTGCTGAATCTGTCTAGATAAGCTGAATGCATATCGTTAAAGTAATTGCACTGATAAAAGGCAGCTTGATAAATAATATTTTGTTCACGTTGTTCACCAACACAGCCAATTTGATCATGGATGTTTACTACTGTTTTATTATAGATGCTGATTATAAGAAATTTCTGGATGAACTGCTGAACCCACCAGAAGTGACAGTACGGACGGTAGAGCAGTACCTAGAAGAGATGGAGAAACGGGATAAAAGCAGAGGTAAACTATTAGATGGGTGTGTGATATCACAGCGGATGGGTGTGAGTGGGGAGCTAGCCAAGCTAGTTCATTGTCGATCTAAGATGAATGCATATTTTAATCACCTCACTGTGTTGCGTCATTCTGTTTGTAATAATTTAGCAGAAAATGTCTCTTATTTTAATATGTGCTGTTGGAAACTCCTTTAAATATGGTTTTTCTTGTAATCTATTGACTCAATTGGAACAAGAATATCCTAGGAATATCCACAGTGCACTATACTATTCCATATATAGATTGCATAGTTGTTCACTGTGGAGTTTCCTTCAATCGAATAATGACAATTAATACTGTAGTCATACTGCTCTAATAATCATTAGCTACAAACTACAGAGATATTGTTTGCTTTAATCTTCTCAAACCTTGCCTGTAGAAATGCATGCCACTGGTGCTGTGCATATATCAGAAGTAAATGGCCATACATATTACAATTATGCAGTCACAGTTTGTCCATAATAAGTTACTGGTTACGTATGTACATCTGTGGTTTGTTTGTAGATGGATGCAGGGTCACAACACCATTGATTGAGTACATAAAGCAGAAGAAATTGGAAAAGCAGGTACACATCTCATCATGAACATATTTGTAAACTGTATTATATATTCTATATATATATTGTCTGTAGATATATGCTCATGCTCTCATAATAATATACGCATATGTGATAATATGACGAGTTTACTAAATGTTAGCCATGTTGGAATAATGTCATCAGAGTTCATTTTATCAGCCAATTAGATCTTAAAACAGTCTCTTCACTAAATATGCTCGATTTATCTCAAAATTATATTACTTTCTATGTTTATGGTCTTTATAATGTGTTATAATGCAATGCCTGGCCAACAGTGCCCACCACATAATCCGACTCATCATCGAGTCATTTTCACAATCTAATTTACGTAGAGATTTACGTTGAAGTTTGTAAAATGCAAAGGTTCTTGTCTTGCTCAGATAGAGAGAGCTGATTGTTTTATGTTAATTTTCAGGTGCTGTGTTAGAATACAAACACACTTTATGTGAAACGTGACAATGTGGCACCTTAAAATAGCCTTGAAAAATTTACTATACAGAGTTGCAATGCTGGCGAGGAATATTACGTTCTAGAAGATGGCTAATAGTTTCTTGATTTAGGAACCAATTTTAATTGTATATGTTGCAGAGTCTAAAGAAATGCCACTATACTTTATACTAGCACCGTTCTATAATTGGAACTGACCGCATTGTTTTAGAAAGTCCGAGAGGAGAGAAGGGAAGAGCGTCGCAGACGAGAGATAGAGCGACGCAGACAGCGTGAGGAAGAACGCAGACGTAAGCGCATAGAGAAGGAGCGTGAACGTCAGCGGGAGAAAGAAAAGGAGAAGAGGAAAGAACGTGTTAAGGAGAAGGCAGCAGATGAAGAGCAAACTAAAGACAGAGAGCAGCAAGTACAAGTAAAGGTGTGAAAAGTCATGGGATTTCTTGCTTTTCACTGATTCAACTAAGATAGATTATTTTCTATATACTATTTAGTGGGGTGTCATATTTGATTAAAATTCTTTCAGGTTCATAGAAACTGCTAGGTTAGATATTTATTCACAATGCACATGGCAATTAGCAAGAGTAATTGAAAATGTTCTTGCACAATTTCTTTCTAAGCAGTGTCATCTTCAGTGAGTTATAAAGTATACATGTATATTTATTTTGATATGCATTTATGCAATGAGCTGTGCGTAGTTATTCTCTTATACGGGAAGTCACGCATACTGTAATCTTATGATGCACTTTAGTTTCTGAATATACTTCCGAATATACTTCTGAATATGACTTTCTGAATATACTATTATAGCTGCTACGGAATACTACACGAGGAGATTATCCGGAGAGGGACACTGCCAAGGATAGAGGAAGTGACAAGAAGGTGCGACCAAGACCCAGTGATGATGACAGACGGGCGAGGAAAGACAGCAATGCTAGTAGGGATGGTCGAAGCGACAGCGAGTCTAAAATTGGCAAGGTATGACGATGTGCAGGCAATGATCGTGGTTTCTGTACTACTTGGTCCTGAACGTGAATTAAGTGAATCGAATAACCATGCTATGAGAGCAAAAAATAACATCACCACAGCGGCAACCTCTAATCGTATTGAAGTATAGTGTCCCATCGTGACTCACTATTAACATCAGTACATATCTTCATTAAAATTTTCGACACTGATTTCGATAATGTCGATGGTAAAATATCCCTTTTCAATAATGTAAAATTGTGACACTCACTACGCAGTTATTGCGTTATCTCCCATTAGGACCGATATTCCGAGAGAAAGGAAACTTCTTCTAGGATGAGAGATCGCAATGAGGATCGTAGTAAATACAAGCGTGAGGATAGATTCAGTGAGAGAATGCGAGACAGGGATAACCCCAGGGACAGAAACCAGGATCGGGATAGAGACAGGGACAGAGACAGGGACAGCTACAGCTACAGAAACAAAGACAAGGATAGGACCAGAATGACAGGGCGCGATGACTCCACCAAGGACCGAGAGAAATACAAAGATAGGACAAAAGACAGAAATCTAGCCAAAGATAAGCCAAGAGAGAGCGAAAAAGCTAGAAGCGAAAGTGAAAATACTAGAGACCGTGACAGAGATGGAAGGGACCCGGATGAGAAAAGAAGCACTGCAGCAAAGGTTGGAAGCTCTAGAATGCATTCCCCTCCCAGCAAACATTACTCGGAAGATTCTGTCATTGATGCCAATACAAAAGGCGAGAAAGCAAGAAGTAAGACAGGAGACAATCGTACGAGTGATTCGTCAGTGGGTAGCAAACAGACAGCGGATGACACGAAGGTCAGTGATCGGCGACTGAAATCTGCAGCGAAGACAACGGATGCAGCTGATACAACACAAAGGGATGGTGGCTCGGGCGAAACACAATCCACGGATAGACCTAAGAGGGCGGCGGAAGTCAGCGAACGCGACAAACGAAGAATCAGAAACAAGGTAAGCCGCAGTTCTCGTTACGAGTGATTTCAAGCGCAAAGTCTGATTTGCTGAAGAATGTATTTGGTATAACAACGACTTTCACGTACTAGTGCCCACCTGTCCTCGTCCTTTATGTGAGCATAATGTGGCTAAAAACGCATGACAATTAATTGGGATTGCTTTTGACCAGTAATTTTCTCTGCTGTGTACAGGACAGGCCTGATATGCCACGCTACACCCCGGGACAAAGGTCAAGGGTAGCGGGCACGGCGGAGGCAAGTGCCAACAGCAGTCGCAGTAGCAGCAGAAGCAACGAGGAGGAGCCAGCCACAAAGTAGCTGAACAAGACTTGCCAAAATGTTCCAACGCAGTTTGAGGAAGGGATTAGAATGTGTAGAATGCGACTATGTATTCTATGTTACTCTTCTCGCAATGAAATAACAGTTTACTGATCAGATAAGTCATGGTGCTATTTATTTCATGCTATTCCCTCGTCAATCTTGGATTACAGATGGCTTGTGTAATCAAATATTAATATTCTTTGGAGTATACCTCGTTCTTTGTACAATTCAGGCAGGAAGCAGGTTTACTTCTTGTGTTAAAGCTATATAGGCACATACAGGTGGAACTTTATCATTGTATGGTTTTTTATATTCGTGCAGGCGTTAATATATTAAAATATTATTCTCAAATACAGTAATCATAATATCTTGTTAGGATTCACAGTTTCTGTATCTGTATCTTCAAAGTTCAAGTATCTTTACAGATGTATATGTTTACAAGATGTATTCTGTTACATATAGTATTGTTACAATGATCTGTAACGATGTATCTGTTCAAGATGATCTATAACAAATGTATCTGTTTCAATGTATAGTACAATGTATACTGTTCGATGTATCCTGTTAAGATGATCTGTATCAGTACCGCCGTATCCTTTACAAGTTTTATTATCTGTTATGTGTTTAAACTGCTGTATCTGTAATCGGATTACCTTTCGTAATAACCTGTCAACTTTATACAGATGTTCATAACCGCTTTAGTACCGGTTTATCTGTGTATGTCTGTAAGTCGTCATAGTCAGTATTGTTACACAGTCTCCCACTCATTTACACACACGTACTACTACTGTATGTATAGTGTGGACGAGTTTATAAGGGTATCGTTACAGGTGCTATAAACCAGTATTTCGTTGTACAACTGTTATCTATATGACACGTCATTTAATCTGTTACATGTGTATACTTGTATCGTTACGCGATATAATTATTATATTTACATGTGTATCTTTGTCGATTTAGCTATTGTAATTACTGGTGATAACAAGTGCTTGAGTAGAGAGCTTATGTTCTGTGCGCCGTTAGTTTGGTCCCCTACGAATCTGAGTTTGCAAAACTGCGGCGTCGCATGTATCGCTGTCGCATCCATCGCGTTGCGGTTTGCATTCTATCTTCTCTTGGGCAAATTCATCAATATATTTGGATAAAACTAGTCTTTACGACTTTAACCCGGTATATTATATCTGAAGTTTGTTAGTTACCTTCCTTCGCAACGGATTGCAAGGTGCGCGGGGTCAGTTGAGTACACGCTCTGTTTCCGATTTTGCGTGTTTGAAATTGTTAGTGTTTCGTTTGGTAGCCCCAGTCCTGCTACTTATAGCTTGGCAGTATTTTACCGCGCGCGCCCTGTCGGTGTTGGTTAGCCACTAGCAGCGTAGCCAGCTTTGATTCCACGTTACAGTTTACACGCATTTGTGCCGCGATTTTCATTTTCAGACCAGCGCGCCTGTTTAGTCCTGTGTGGATGCCGTTCAAGCCTGAATTTATATGACGTTGAGCGTGGGCTTCCCGATAGAGTGGTAATTGCATAGCAGTTAGATTGGCCGTTTATAACCTGCTGTTCGTGACGTACCGTCAGAGCAGCAGCGCTAGCAGCTGTGATACAATCATACATGTTACACGCTCGCAAGCGAATACACTCTTTGAGTTTCACTTTAGTCTATTATTACTACTTTAGTACTGTAAGTCTGTCTGTCCTACTGGCACAGCGTACAGTTTATGACACTTCCGCACACAGCGCATGGCGCACACACACTCGCTTTCTTCCCTCTCTCTCTCGCCTTCTCACCCCTCTCCCTCTCGGTCTATCTCTCTCTCTCTTCTCCGCCTCTCTCTCTTCTCGTTTCTCTTCTCGTCTCTCGTCTCTTCATTTCTCTCGTTATATTATTATTAGTATATATATATATTATATTATAATATATCGCTGCGTGCCAGTGCTGCGTCGATGAAGAGAATCGAGCCCGGTGGATCAGCCACAGCTGGCGTTTGCGTGCGTTCGGTCGCTGCTGCTAGCCGTTCGTGCGCGTGTTTATTACATGTATATCTGAATGATGGACATAAACACGTTGCATTCAATAGTTTGCATGAACTTAAGATACCCCACCTTTTGCCGCGGTATTGCGCAGGTGAAGGATTTTAAACGTTTATTGTGCGAATGAATAAAATAATTTATCACTTTGTTTATTTATACGAGGTATGGTATATATCTCGATGCTCAAGCAAAAATTTCTATGAAATTCCCAGCAACCTAATGTTACACCAATTTTTGAATTTTTTATGTAAAATCTATTTTGTATTTCTCAACTACAGTAAAGAGTGAACACAATTTTTTTTGTCATATGTTTTTTAATCAGCTAGTCGACCAAATAGTGGTCAGGGTTTTTTTTAATTCTCTATTTACGATGAAATGGAAAAAGCTTGCTTAAATTAATTCGTGTGTAGATTTAATAATTCTAGGCGATAAAGGAGCATAACTATAAATTACTTGCAGCTCAAATAACATCCCTGACGCGACCTTCTATTACCAGATGTTAACTCCATTAACATTAAAATTAATTCAATCGAATTTGTAAGTCGCCAGAGAAATATCTTGTATATACATCGGCTACATATTCAGAACTCGAAACAGAGAAACTCAGAGTTTCTATGTTACAATGAGTGACCGCCTGGTTGCAAGGCGTAAACGTAGTGTGACTAGTATCTATTGTTAGATTTACTGGCACATATCATTGAGTAACTTGATCAGCACAATTGGTAAACTTTCCATGACTGATGAAACCTCTGAAGAAGATTACTGACCGCGAGGTTACCATCGCTTGAGAAAGATCCGCTTCACGCATCGCGAACTCCGCTCTCATCATGACCGTACAAGAGTAATATGTCAACAATTCCCACTACAAGTAAGTGTGTTGCGGGGCTCGTGGATACTTGATTGTTCAGGGTTATGCAGGGAGTGTGACATATGACATTGAATAATGTAATCAGGAGGGACTAAATCACATACTATCAGGATATATATCTATATTATCTTACCCTGATGTAAAGCCGTACTATGACTGCGGCAGGCTATAGACATTTGTCGGCTGGACAATACACTGCAACCTTCCCACCTGGTCCCACCGAAAAGGATCAAAACGCCAAAATTGTTGGTATGTCTTACATCTATCTTATCGACGTGGACATCTACCATCTTGTCTTGAAACACATTCCCCTTAGCACATATACTGTTACACATGCTATTCATCTTTTATCCACAAAGTAAGAAACTACTGGGTTAATTCCGGTTTGCACAATCGTGATCGTTCACGCGTTCGCACGCGTCAGAATTTCAAACGGGATTTCCAGTAGTGCTTACTTTGTGGATTAAAAGGCATAAATACATGGTGTAAAGTTAGGTCGTTATTATAGTGTCTCTCTCAAAAAGATAGTGACGATGTCCCTTAGATAGATAGTGTAAAAAACCCAAAGTATAATTTGCGTTTTTCAGCGAATCATTTTTCTGTCGGGACAAGGTAGGGGACAGTTGCAGTATTGTATTCCCAGCGACAAGTGTTCATAGCCCTGCAGGCGCCAATGATTCGCGGCTATCGTACTAGAGCGATAGGTTGACGTGAATGCTACTCGCTTAGTTAATATCGTACGTTGTATTATGTCTCTGACTTCATAATGACGTCAGAGTCTTACTTCACACGCAGGACGCGGGCAAGCAAAACGCTCTGAACAATTCAATATACGTTATATGGAAATAAGATGGACACGGCTGGCAATAGTTGTTAGGCATCAATAAAGTTGAAATGAATAATTCGAGTAAATTTTTCTAAACCTTGAGAGTTATCAAGTAGAATGGTTGGAGTATGGGCGAGGGATCAGGAAGAGTTATTACTTATATGCAGTAAATCGAGGCACTCTGATGCCCCGTTACCCACTTTATTGAGATGGTTAATATGTATATACCCCTCACACCGGGCAGGTCGCGGCTGATTGTTGCGTATTCCTTAACTTTGCCTTGCTTTACGCGACCGCGTAAAAATGGGCCCTTTGAGCGCACGCCAATCGAGTTCGCCATAAGGTTCATGTGAGCAGGTTAAGGCGTGTGGTTTGGAAAGCCAGACATTTCCGTTGGATCTACTCATATACTGGTTGCGCATCTAATATGATTAGTACTCTGTGGCGCCCCATGTCGTCAAGGACGCCGAGTCACGGCTCGTTGGTTATTGAGCATGTTCTAACAAACGCAGTTCGGGGCGATCTACTGTCTTGAATCGGTCGCAGTTTATATCGAAAGCAATTCTTTTCGGGTGGCGTCGCCGTTAATGGTCCGTGATACCAGTTCGTCTAACATGCTCACATAACACGTTAAGTACCACGCCGACTTACACGCGTGAGCAATAAGTCACGCTGCCAAAATGGGTAACATTCTTCAACGGCGAATTCCATGGTATCATGTCCTCATCACGATTCTGCCCTGGATGCTCTTTCAGTGACCGATCGTGTCTCGGGCACCGCGCCCCTCGGCCCGCCTCTAGGGTAGCTTGTTGCTCTCGCATCGTGTATTTACTTCAGCAAACGCACAACAACTTACAGTTTAAATTTCCGAAAATCTGACCAAGGCTATATTAGTTCGCCGTGCAGAGACACGTTGGCTAGATAACGCCGATAATGTCGCCGTGCGTCGCCATAACGTAGAAGACGCGTTGGGTAAGAACCCCTGTTATGCGCTTCTCGTTGGTGAGAGTACGCTCTGGAGACCCTCTGCCTCTAATGTAGATATTCGCCGTGCCACAGCCCATAGATCTCCATACGATCGCTCCAGTTAGCGCGGAGCATGGTCCGTGCGGGTTGCGCCCGTGAAAAGCGCAGTTGGTATGTTCGTAACAGTCCCTGTTGAGAGCGACGGTTTTTTTTCAAGAGTGTGTTAATTTGTTGCGGATTTTCTCGCCGTGTGTTCACGTTTGCCGGGCGACGCTTGTTACATTTCAGCGTCGCGTATGGTCAGCGATGGTCCGCGTGCGGATGTTTGTGGACGGGGTATTAGATGCATCGATCGTGCTCTCATCTCAAATAACGAGTAGCATCAAGTAGTGTACGTACTTGTACATCCATAGAGGTCTGCGATATTGTCGAGTTTCGGAGTAAGAATGTTGAATTTCTCTCATTTGAGAAGTTTACTCGTTAGTGAAGATTTCTGTGTGTTTCCTAATGGCGTTACAAGATACTAACAGTTAATATGATGACATCATATAGAATATCAAACTATATACTTATTCTCGTATATCAAGAGGCATCAATATATAGTGTTAGTTATGCCTCTTACAGTCTAGTCTTATGACGGAGCGCACTGTTAGAATATACCGTGGTTAAAGTGCGGATAAGAACTAAACCCTAGTCTTGTTGTTGCCTCGTTTTGCCGCGAGTAAATGCATAACTGATATAATCTAACTATGTTAGCTATAACACGACGCGAATGAGAATGTCTGTGCCCCTGCTATGTACTAACACGCTGACATAACCAATGGCCATTTTTTTTTAAACACTTCCAAGAATATTTACGACCTTCAGTTAAAATGGATATCGGATTCTGCTAGGCAAATGTATAGCACCGTTTTGTTTGCTTTCGAAAACCTATTTGCAAATATCTCGCTACAATTTTGCTCCATTACAACACATCCAGCACAGCGTTTCGCTCGTGATTGCTATTCAGCTGAACTATATTTAGTCGCGATCGAGCGTCGTAGAGAGGATGCAGCAGCTTTGAGCCGCTCAGTGCGTCCAATTTTATACACACGTATATGACAACCTTCTCTCGCCACGTCCTTTGCCGCGTCTCGCGCGTGATCCAGTAGCACTCTGAGCAGGCTACATCGGACCGGCTGTACTAGAGTCTAAAACGAGCGACGCTTGATGGAGTACCCTCTCGCTCTTCGATCTCAACAATGATAAGCTCTCTAGTGCGATGCTGCGACGAGCCCTGAAGTCCGCCCTAGATAGTCCGTATATGTTGTGCCACAGATGCCTATTCAAACCTAGCAGCTAGTCGCTGCTTCACTCGCTCCGCACGTTTCCTTACGGTCAACTACACGTCGTTCATCGTGTGAAATAAGAATACATTCTAAGTCGCGATGCGTTGATGAATCAGGTTGTTTATAGTATAGTTATTCTCGCGTGCCCGATAGTCTAAGGACGACCAGATAGAGCGTACGGCCACGTTGTTGCTATAACGTCTGAGACCCAACGCATCTACGCGTATTTACTCCAGTCTCTCTCTATGTTCGCACATCCGTGGTGCAACATAACATGATGCGTAGTCTGCTGCTGTTGCTTGTGTTGCTGTCCAGTGTGGTCATCTTTGTGTGCTGCCGCCCGCGTTGACCGCCACTGTGGAGGAACCGATGTTCGTTATGGACATACCGGCCGACGTTAAATCACAAGCCGTGAATCTGTCGCACATGCCTTCCACGCGGTTGAGAAACCATGTATGATGCGACGATGATGCGGTGTATATAAATTAATTGTTCATTTTATGCACTGACAATAATATTATTTATCATTAATAATAATCACTAATTATTTAGTATGTTATTATTATTATTTCAAATGCGACCCGGCATTAGCCGGCGTGGTTCCTGGGTTCCGGTCTAATCTGGGAGACATACAAGATTCAATCCAGAATCTAGCCAGTTTTATTATAGGTTTTAATAATTATTATTATTATTTATTGATTATTGGTCGTAGCATTGCCTTTGCAGCTAGCCCGTTAGTTACAGTTGGATACACTGAATTCGAGAAACGAAGCTGAAGAGATTCGATAAGATTACGTGCACGTCATCACAGCTGGCTTGTGTAGTATGCTGTAGCATCTCAAGTGAAATCAATATTCTTAAGTATGGCCCGTTTTATTTTCGTTCTACAATAATATCACCGCTGTCAGGTTCCTTCATTGTTATAATCTGTTCTACCGCTCTATCCACCATCCCCCTTCTCTCCCGCTCCTCTCTCTCCTCTCTCTCTCTCTCTCTCTCTCTCTCCTTCTCCCTCTTTCTCTCTTCCTCTCTCTCTCTCTACTCTTTCAAACTCCACGTCCGTCCTATCTGCTCTCTCTCATCTCTCTCTCTCCGTCTCTCTACTCTGCTCTTCTCTCTCTCTCTCTCTCACTCTGCTCTCTCTCTCTCTCTCTCTCTCTCTCTTCTCTCTCACTCTCCTCACTCTCTTCGTCTCTCTCTCTCTCTCTCGCTCTCCCTGTCTGTCTGTCTGTTCTTTCTCATTCTTTCGCCTTTCTCTTTTTTTTCTCTCTCTTCTCTCTCTCTCCTCTTGTTCTGTCTTTTTCTCTTCTTTCGCTCTCTCTTCTTCTCTCTCTCTCTCTCTCTCTCTCTCTCTCTTCTCTCTCCCTGTCTCTCCGTCTCTCTCTCGCTCTCTCTGTCTGTCTGTCTTGTCTGTCTTTCTCCTTCTTTCGATCTTTCTCTTTTTTTCTCTATCTCTCTCTGTCTGTCTTTCTCCTTCTTTCGCTCTCTCTCTCTCTCTCCCTCTCTCTCTCGCTCTCTTTCTCTCTCTCTCTCTCTGTCTGTCTTCTCATTCTCTCTCTCGTTTTCTTCTGTCTGTTCTGTCAGCTCCTGTCTTCTGATCTGTCATCGCTTTCCTGCCATGTCTTCTCTCCTTCTCGCTTCTCCTCTATCATTTTCGCACTGTGCTCGCCTTACTCTCCTGTGTTCTCGCGGCCCTCGCTCCTCTCTCTCTCTCTCTCTCTTTCTCCTCATCCTATTTCTCTATCCTGCGCTCTTCCTCTCTATTTCTCTCCCTATCTTACGTCCTTTCCTCGCTGCTTAATACTATATTGTATATATATTTCCTACTCATAACCCTAACTACCCAATCGACAATGCGGCACTTTCAATGTTTTTATAGTTCCAGCTACTCATCTGCAGGCAGATATTCATTGACAAGCTTAGGCGCGGATGACACATCTACGGTGAGATACAGACAGCATTTATCTTCATCTGCAATATACCGCACTAAGATTATTTAGCATGTCCTAGCAAGCACCGAATGAGGTCAATCGGCGCGCGCCCGCTACACCTCAACAACACACACCACGCAACGCAACGACACGCACACGTCCGCCATTTCGATGTAAGATTCTTGGAAAAACGGCAAGCCATCATTACTATTCGTACGCCGAAATCTTTTTATAACATAATCGCGAGGATGATTCCGTAGAGGTACCATGGCAAATACATTACGCAGTGTCGCGTAATCACGCGTTATTCACATCATTAGGTATGGTCGTGACAATCACAGGTTGATAGCGCACTGGAAGTAATGACGTCATGATTGCCTCTGACTTAATAGCAAGTTCTTTCTAAAAGTATTTCGAATGCACGTGTGATACGCCGTTAGTTTTAATGCTATGCTGTACACCTTCCGCAAGTTTTAGATGACACACTAACGGGAAGTAATCTGGTGCGCCAGAATACGACCGTGCTCCGGGCTGATGTGTCACGAATTTCCCGGATCCTGCGTGTACAATGCTTCCGAAACACAGACGCGTTGATTTCACGGTGCGGGCTTTCCGGCGCGTGCCCAAACAATTGCATGTTTATGCTAATAGTACGTGCATATGTAAATTACAAAGCACTTGCCTACTAGGAGTGCTTACCTGGATGAGTAACACCGGAAATTAGAAACGAAATGCTAGCTAACGAAAATCTACTGTGCGTTGTTGTAGCGGGGAGTGTGCTTTGTGCTCGTGCTGTAATCCTATGCTGCGTGACGTAAAAGAGCAACAAAGAGAGCGGAAAGAGCGATAGATTGAACGATGCAGCGAGCGAGTGAGCGAGGCGCGCAGAAAGCGAGAGAGTGTAGTAAGGATGAGAGAGCGAGCGAGAAGTGAAGAGTGAGAGAAAGAGAGAGAGAGAGAGAGAAGAGACGAGAGAGAGAGAGAGAGAGAGAGAGAGAGAGAGAGGAAGAGAGAAGAGAAGAGAAGAGAGAGAGCAGAGAGAGTAGAGCACGAGCAAAGTAGAGAGAGAGAGAGAGTAGAGAGACGGAGAGAGATGGCAACTCAAGACTTGAATATTACGAGATGTACTATTATTATTATTTTCTGTTATATTATTATTTATTTTATCACTACATTTAGTTCATGATTAATCCGCAAGATATTATGCGCGGAAATCGGGAGAAGACATATTATATATGTCCGAGTCACGCTTGTGATCTTATTATCAAGACTCGCCAGCTGTCTGCATGCAGTCAGTACGTCAGTGGACAGCGTATTACGCGGTACCCCCCCGCCCCGCCTTAGTAATCCCGCCAGCGAGGGAGCGAGTATTGCGGACAGTCACGGTTAGCATCCATCACCATGACTATCGCTGACTCAGATAGTATTTTGTTACGGGCGGTTTTCACACACACCATTCACACGTACGTTACATTCAAGTCCTTGTGTGTGTCCGCAGATAGAATGCAGTGAGGCGCTATACATCGGGGACGACATTCGTGCGTCTGCATATTTGAAATTGTATAATAGCGCTGTATAAGAGAATTACATTATGTCACTGTGTCTGTGGGTTGGTGTGTGCGATTGGTGCGTGCGTGCGTGCGTTGCGTGGTGCGTGTGTGTGTTGTGTGTGTGTGTGTGTGTGTGTGTGAGTGGTTGCGACGATCGTGTCGTAGCGTGTGTCTTTTATGCTGTGTGGTGTGTGGTGCGCGCGCTGTGCGTGTGTGGCGTTCAATGGCATGCGTGTCGCCTCGTGATTGCGTGCGGTTATCCAGCGTGCCTGTCATGCTCGTGCGTGTGCTGCAGATGGATGCATTGTGTATCGTTTGCTGGTGATGCGGCGTCGGTGCGTGTGTGCACGTGCGTGCGCGTGTGTGCACGTTTGTGCAGCCCAACGAGAATTTGCAGATTTAATGTGGGAGCTAGTAGGTAACGTAGTATTGGTGACGCAGCGTGCCTCCTTAAATCCTACGTTATGAATTTCAATGCATGACGTAAACTTCTCTCCAGCTTCGGGTCAGTTCAGTTGTACGTCGTATAAGAAGACATGCGTGGTTAGATGACACCGCGTTGTGTGGGAGACAACGTTCATGCAGTTCCACATATCTTTGAACTACCAATGAGAATTGACACATGTTGTTAGTACCATGATATTTTACTACAGAGTTGGTTTTCTGTAAACTCAAACGAGGAAATGGTACCTCCTGCCTATGCGCATAATATCGTGCTATCTCTGTGACTATTTCGAGTATATAGTGTCTTACTTCCCTAGTACTATATTGCGTGTACAATATCTCGCTACATCTAACTAGCGTATATAAGTATTGCATGAATAATAGCTATGTATAATTGCAGTATTGTGTGCATAATGCTTGGCTACCTCTAATCCTATTGGGTGTACAATATCTAGTTACATATAACTATAGCAGCATTGCGTGTATACTACCTCGCTACCTCTAGCTAGAGCTATTGCGCGTTAAATACCTTGCTACCGCGAGTAGTATTGCATGGATGTATAAATCGACCGCTACCTAGAGCACGGTTGCGTGCATAACAAACATTTCGCTACCTTGAGCGAGGTATTGCACGTATATATGGGTCACGTTTAACGCTCCACGTGCTATAATGCCGAATGTCGGCACGTGTTCTTCCGCATGTCATGTGTCACTCGGCAAACATGGCTGCAAACTAGGTATTGATTAAATGTATCGATTATGTACCTTTTCCCATGATACCGTGCGAGGATCGATGTGTTGCGAAGGTAAATACAAGTAAACAAAGCCAAAACAACGTTCACGCGCTTGTGCGCCTGCGTTAATTGTATTTAACGTGTGTTGCCATGGCAAGGGACACATCAATTGTGCGTATAGGCGTGTGAAGCTTCAATCCAGAATATAATGAGAGCCTTGGATAGTTAGTTGTACGAGTCATGACCGTTGTTCATAGTTATTTTGAACACAAGTAGCGTAATATATACGAATGTGCCATCTGAATCCCTGACAACACGCTACCAAATTAAAATGCATATTCCAATCTCCCATTTTAATCATCGTAATACGCACAGGTTTTCTCGATTTACATTTAAAGTAAAAACGTTCACGTACATTACGTAGTACTTAGCACTTAGTACAGTATACTTACGCGAGTGTAGGCCTACCGTGAAAAATTTCTATCCCGGTGTTAGATTTTAAACGCCCAGTTTTTTCCCGAAATCCTTTAGACCATAATATAAAGGAATCCGTTTTCGCATGCCCAGTATGTGCCAAAGAAATACTATTGTGTTGAAATTATACGATGTCATAAATTATTATTATACGTAATTTACTATTCAATAAGTAGAGAGTACTTGTTTGTCGTGAAATCGTCTATAACGCGACCATAGCCCCCGGAGACAGAAGTATCAGTCCCCTAGGTGAAGAATGAAGAATTTACATAAGATTGACATTAAATAGATTTAAACTGTAACGTATAATAACTAAATATGTAACACGTAACGCCTGTTTGTTTGTTTGTGAAAAACAGTTACATGGATGCATAGTTTGTTAAACAAATAGTACGTGAACAGTTCCTCAGTTCGTGATCGATTACACCATTGATTGTTACATTGATTGTTATATTTGGCGGTCATCCGGCAGACTGATCGCATCTATTGCGGAATATTTACATTACATATTACATCCGGGACAAGGAAAATCAGTACATTTGATCCCACTGTGCCATAGCAAGAGGAAGACGCCAATGGATGCAAGATGGCAATGACTGTACTCCCCCCACCACCACCCACCCCACCCCACCCCCCCCCCCCCCCCCCCACACACACACACACACACACACACACACACACACAGTTGTACATCAGCGCTGCAACATATGGCTCCGAGGTGGAGCTCTATATAGCATCGATTGGGGACTCCGTATATTTCATTCAACAGCAGCTGGGACAGTAATTTAGTGTCATAAAGCAAAGTGAGGCCGACAAGCTAGTTAGTGATGGAGATGTGTATAGGCGTGGTGTTTGTAGTTTTAGGTTGAAGACGTATGTTCTCTTCCCACAAGCCGCAAGTTATTCAAAGGATTCGTGGCATTAATTCTAGCCAGTGCTGTTGGCGCCGCACTCTGACATACATCACCAACAGATGTCCTTTGAGCAGAAGAGAGGCGGATTCAATACCGACACAATGTCTGAGAGCTTAATTAAGGTCATGGTGAGTGCACTTGTTTCAATTAGAGGCGAGCTTTATTACCGCATATGTGATGGGGTCGGGGCCAGAACATATTCCAACCTATATCTTAATATTGGATGACTGTAATAGCTATAATTATCAAGCTATATAGTGATTATCCATTGTATACTATAAAGTATTAATACTATAATAAATAATAGATGATACAGACCTAGTGTTGTCTCCTCCCCTTCCGCACTCACACAACGCTTCAGCGAGAACACCTAAATTAGCCTGTTTAGTTATAGTAGGCAAAGCGCGATCACACAGTTTTTACCCCGGCTATATACATTACTGTGCGTGGTAGATATTAATTATCAGCAAAATAAATAAATAAACTATATACCAAGTCATACTCACCCGTATTCCGTCACCCACTCGAATAATAGCCCTGCCGTTATGTTGATTTTCGCTCCACACTAATTGACACGGCGGAAGTCCGTTGCTGGCTAGTTGAATAACATAATACGGAATGCTCTAGTCCACCCGGCTCCAACCGCGCCGCAAAGTCCTCCCTCTCATTAAGATGCTTTTGAGCCATTTCTGCGATCACTTTTATTTGCGGTTCGTCTAAATGCGAGTGTTGATACTTTGTAAGGGGGCTATAGTATAGATCTCGTGGCCAGACGTCATTTACTAGGCCTAAAAAGATATTAGAGCAAAAATCGTTTATGAATCCACGGTCAGATCAGAAGATGGCGCATTATCACCCGAGTTGGGCAGTCTATCTAATCGTACTAACAATCACTTGATGGGAAACACGACATGTATAGCAATTTGGCATGAGTACGCAAGGTGCTAAAATCGACAATTCTATTTGGCACCGAAAAGATATATAGCGAAAGCAAAAGATTATCAAACGGCATATGGCAAACAGATTGCGCGTATGAGAGTTACAAAGGGCGGGGGCTAGATTAAAATTAATTCTTGGTATGCTTTTTAATTTTTTATCATTGTAGATTAATTTTACTTGCATCGGCACTGTAGCCGTCGCGTGTTTAAAATACACCATTGTATTTTGCAAAACAAGGTCTAGGTTAGGAATTTTCGTGCATTATCTTGTATAGTAGGCATACTATCCCAAGGCAGGCGAAACAAAAGCTGGTAGATCAACATAGACTCTAGAAAGTCAAAATAACCAGCCACGCAACGCGGAATGATGATGAAGTCGACCGATTATTCTGCAGGTTTCGTTTAAATATATAGCAAGTACATAAATCGAAAAACTACGATTTCATGAATAACAATTACTATTAAAATCAGCACGCAATAAGATTAAGAAGAAGAAGAAGGAATTGTAAAAGTAACTTGCGATTAAAAAAAATTCAATCGAATCTTCAGTATGAATATTTTGTATTTAGATATAGTTTTTCTATAGAGGTAGATATACTTACTTGATAAGCGCGCTTACCATTGGCGCGAGGGCGTAATCGTCTTCTTCCCTATGCGTACGATTCGGGTCGCAGACTCGAGTCTTCCGGAGCACCGCTCAGCTACTCAAGCCACATCGTAGGATAATGTTCAGACTACATATCCACTACGCAAATGTCTCATACATCACTCGCTTAGGGCGAGTTCTCTAAGTCTCAGCAAAAGAATAGGACAATTAGCGGGACAGGCGCTCATTAATGCCCTTATGACTTTGAGCGCTTGTCGGGTCATCATCCTCATATGTGTTTTTAAAAAAGAGTTGGGAGGCACATCGTTTAATTTGTCAAATTTCTAACCCACAGTAGCTTCTAACGATCGCTACAGTTCGGGGCTGAAGGGTTGTGTGTAAATTGTGCAGCCATGTCGGGATGTTAATGTAGCTAAGAATAATCAATAACGCTATTGACTAATGGCATTCTTCATGATAACTTTGTCGAGCAGTGGTAGGGCGTGTCATAGGCTACCGGTTTCAGCCTTAACTGGAGTAAGGTATACCGCGTCGCAGTGTTAACATATAATTAATATATCCGTTGACATCAATTAGCAATTGCACCTATTGCGTCGCTTTAAGTAAGAGGGCATTAATCAGGGAAGACCAGCCCGTGCCTCCAACCATATTTCATAAACGGCTAGATGAAGGCAGCCCGTCTCGGCGATCAACTACATATCTTTACTGGCACGGCCGAAATATTAGGTCTCGCAATTTTGGTCCCTCAACATAGAACTGTAAGAAGCGAGGAGGGGAGAGAACTCTAAATTAAGTAGGTTGCGTTAAAAATCGTACTTGCAAGTATTACGTAATCTGACGACAGTCTACATCGAGATGCAACGCCCCAGGCTAGTGCCTTGTAGAGGGAATCTTGGAGTCTATTGGATGTTAAGCATCGGTGAAGAGTTTACTAAGCTTAGGCTTTTAACAAAGAGCGGCGAGGTCAGAATAGACGGCCGTAATCTCTAAAAATTCCGGGGTAACGCTGGTGCTTATAAACCGGTATCAAGGCGCATTTCATATAAACAATATGGACCCGGGGGGCAATGACAGAAGAAGCGAAACGGGGGCGTGTGTAGGCGGATAGAGAGAGAGAGAGGAGAGATGAGACAAGAGAGAGAGATGTAGAGATCAGAGAGAGAGAGTAAGAACGAAGAGTAGATGAGAGAGAGAAAGGAGAGATGAGAGGAGAGAGGACCGAGAGAGATAGAAAGAAGATGTACAGAGAGAGAGAGATGCAGAGAGAAGAAAGAGAAGAAGAGATGCACGAGTAGGAATGAGAGAAGGAGAGGAGAGAGAGAGAGAAGGAAGAGAGACACAAGAAGAGTACCGATAAATAGCGGGTTAGCATAGGATGTCTCACTCGGAGCACATAGCCGAGATGGTAGCTAGAAAACGTGCTGTACGAGGCCCACTTCATTATGTTTGTTTGTCAGTTTGTCATGTGAGTGTTAGTTGTGCATATATTGTCAGGCTGTATGCTGTCGTGGCCGCATGGCGTACCAACGTGTCTGGCCCTATATATATATGTATGCAGGGGTTAATGAATGAGCAAATTTGTCGATTAATTAACCGCGGGCTGATACGATAGACAAATCGTCTGGTCGATGAGAACCCTACGGGCAAACTTCACAGGCAGAGCTGGCTGTTGCAGTTTTCCCGCATGATAATAAAGAGCCCCGTCCATGTAGCGGATAGAACGAGGGACACCATATGGGCGCAGGCGCATCTGGAACAACGCACATCTTATAAGGTCAGCGCTACCTGGTTTGATTAATTGCGGCAGGCCATCCTCTGGAAAGCTTTGATTGGCCATCTTTCAGCAGCTTCTTCTGCCACTGCGGAATCGCCGGCGTCGCGGTCTGGCGCCTTTAAAATTAAATAGGTTTGTCATAATTCTTTCATTGGGCAGGTACGGCGGCCTATGTACGAAAAGAAGCGAACGCTGGGAGTGCATTATGCATTTATACCATTTCTGCATAAGATTTGGGGCGAGGCTTGTGTGTGCTGTTTGTATCATTACTGCATTATACTATTTTATATGAAGCGATTTAGACGGCCTGCTATAAAGAGTCATCGCATTGCGCGTGATCCCTCCGTGTAATGGTGAAAAACGAGCTAATTATATTTGATAGCTATAGATAGACATTATAACCAATAAAGTATTGATGTAAGTGTTTGCAATTACATACTTATACGTTTATCGTATTTATAATAGCAATGATCACTGTGACGGGGCAATAATACATTACGAAAATTGATGCGAGAGACGAAAGGAGAGAGAGAGAGAGAGAGAGAGATGCGAGAGAGACGAGAAGAGAGAAAAAGAGAGAGGGGGCGCGCGCCTTGCAAGGAGAGAGAGACGAGAGACGCAGGAGAGAGAGTAGAGAGAGAGAGAGAGAGAGAGAGAGATAAGAGCGAGAGAGAGATGAGAGAGAGAGAGCGCGCGCGAGAGAGAGAGAGAGAGAGATTATAAGAGAGAAGAGAAGATGAGAGATAGAGATGAGAGAGAGAGAGAGATCGTAGCGCGGCGAGAGAGAGAGAGAGGAGAATAAAGAGATGAGCAGAGAAGAGAGAGACGATAGAGAGAGAGAGAGAGAGATGAGGCGAGAGGCGAGCGATGTTGAGAGTGTGAGTGAAAGAGAAAAGAGGGAGAGAGAGAGAGAGAGAGCGAGGCGAAGAGCGGAGCGAGAGAGTGAGTGATGCGTGTGGAGTTGAAAGAGGAAAGAGGGAGAGCGAGAAGGCGGGGCGAAGAGCGAGCGAGAGAGTGTGAAGTGTGAAGTGAAAGAGAAAGAGGGAGAGAGAGAGAGAGAGAGAGAGAGAAGGCGCGCCCGAGCGAGCGAGAGAGTGTGAGGTGAGAGTGTGGAGTGATAAGAAAAAGGAGAGAGAGAGAGAGAGATGAGACGCGGTGGCGAGAGGGCGGGCCCGAGAGAGTTGATGAGAGTGTGATACAAAGAAAGAGAGGAGTAGAAAGAAGGAGGGAGAGGAGAGAGAGGACAACGACGCGGCACACGGGCGGATAAATGCGCAGTCGTTTGGGCTGCCAGCAATAATATAATGTACTATAGGCTGGCTATGTTGGGCACTTATATCGTTGTTCGGTCGCTGAAGTGCGTAAACATGGGCTTAGTATCGGCACAACCGGTTCTTTACTGCATTTTTATAGGCATGGTGAATGTAAAACCACGGACTGCCTTATATGTGCCCTACAGTAAGCATGGTGAAGCATTTTGTTTTTCGCCATGCACAAATAATGATCTTCGATCTTGATGTTGATTCGCATGAATCAGGGTGCTGATATAGTAAACGCCTGAGGGCAAGATGGCACGCGTATCCCCTTCGCGCTAGTCACTATAGCCCTGTGTTGCCTCAGGGGCTATAGTTGAGGCTAGAGGCTAATGGCAACGAGAGCGCGTAGGAATCGAAGAACGTAGAGGCATGCCTTATGGCGGTGTTTGCCATTGGACGGGCATGATCGGTCTGTCTCAGGGATGCAACATATAGCAGAAAATGAATGAGAGTAGGGCCTTATGATGATAGTTTGGGCATTGATATTATTTCTAGGTGAGTGATAATAATTAGATTATTATTGATTGTATCTATTAATTATCAGGCTCCTGATTATTAGGGGGCATGCAGTTGCGGCAAGCGCAGGCCTGAATAGACAGACGCGCAGAGAGAAGCGCGATAATCGCAAACAGGCGGAGGCGTCACCGTGGGCGAGGCCGTTTTGCATCTATATAGTTGAAGTTATCGGGCAGCTATGAGTCAGTACTTTATGGCATGTTATGGGCGAAATTATCTTATAGCCTAAGAAACAACCTATTACGATGTCCGGCATGTAAGGCTGGAGCTGTGGCGGTAGCTGGCGTACGTTATAGGCGGCACTAGGCGTAATCGTCGCAGCGGCCATAGTACCTACTTAAAGCAGCTATCCGTAGCACCTGGTGTTCGCTGAATCAAGATGAACACAGCAAAAACATAACGATATGGGCATGAGTTCACGGCAAGGAGAAGTACCCAATAATAGTATAGGCAACAGTAGGCGTGTTGAAAGGCTGAACGCATTCAGCAGAAAGTGCATGTCTAAGGTTAAACTGTGTCAGCTAATGCATGGGCTGGCCCTGCCCTCAAGCGGTCTAGGTATACCTCGCGCGTGCGTATTCGTTTGCCGGCAGCGATATACGTTGGCTCATCGGGCAACGCCGTGTCCTTTACAAAAAGGGCAATAGGTAAGAGTAAATGTTTGTATAGTGCACATGAAATGGTTTATTATATATTATATATATATATATATATATTATATATAGTATTATATATATATGAGCTCTTTTTATTGCGCCTCTCCATTACTTCCCGCAACTGCACTACTTTTGAACTTGAATCTAGTTTAGCGGGGGCATAATTTTGAAGTAAATTAGGTTTGGGGGCTAGTAATTTCGCGATGTTATGAATTGGCAGCACAACTGCAGGGGCAATATGTAATGCAGTGTCAGGAAGTGTTGCTAAAGAATATATATATATATATATAATATATATATATGTGGCAAGCTGCCTCTCGTGTTTCAAAAACTGAGCAGATATTCTCTAACGAGCTATATAATTTTGCGTAATCATTGTTCCTGCGAATATTTGTGAGGCATATTATATAGTAATATCGCAAATATGTCGCCGTGAATGGGCAGCACTTGGCGTTGAATGCTCTAGGCATATACACGGGCATGGCATGGGTTAGGCGCCCTTAGTACGGCGGCTGTAGGCCGTTAACCTCTGCCGGCAAGCGTCTTCAAGCACTTGGGTTTCAGATAAGGCGGCCAGAATCGGCGCGAGATACTTCTGAAAAAAGCATTGATTAGGCAGCATTATATTTACCCACGGCTTTACACAACGCGTGTGCGAATCGTTGTTGTTGTCGTGTGTGTGGTGTGTGTGTGTTGGTGTGTGTGTGTGTGTGTCGTGTTGTTGTATGTGTGTGTGTGTGGTGTGTTGTGTTGTGCTTGTGTGTGTGGTGTGTGTGTGTGTGTGTTGTGTGTGTTGTGTGTGTGGTTGTTGTGTGTGTGTGTCTAGGCGTGTGTGTGTGAGTGTGTGTGTGTGTGTGTGTGCGCGCGTGTGTGTATGTGTGTCCGGTGTGCTGTGTTGTGTGTGTT
>NW_014577083.1:839034-845954 GCF_000485595.1 Priapulus caudatus
ACAGAGTACATCTTAAAGCACAAGATAATCCTAGTACGATACACATGTAAAGGACATAGATTATATACCTGCAACAGATACAAATACAAATAAACAGATAAAGGTTTCCACACCTGTATGTGCCTATATAGCTTTAACACAAGAAGTAAGCCTGGCTTGCCTGCCTGAATTGTACCAAGAACGAGGTTATACTCCAAAGAATATTAATATTGATTACACAAGCCATCTACAATCCAAGATTGACAGGGAATAGCATGAAATAAATAGCACCATTACTTATCTGCAGTAAACTGGTATTTCGTTACGAGAATGAGTAACATAGAATACATAGTCGCATTCTAACACATTCTAATCCCTTCCTCAAACTGCGTTGAACATTTTGCCAAGTCTTGTTCAGCTACTCTTTGTGGCTGGTTCCGCCTCGTTGCTTCTGCTGCTACTGCGGACTGCTGTTGGCACTTGCCTCCGCGCTGCCGCTACCCTTGACCTTTGTCCGCGGTGTAGCGTGGCCCATATCAGGCCTGTCCTGTACACAGCAGAGAAAATTACTGTGGTCAAAAGCAATCCCAATAATTGTCATTGCGTTTTTAGGCACATTATGCTCACATAAATGACGAGGACAGGTGGGCACTAGTACGGTGAAAGTCGTTGTTATACCAAATACATTTCTCAGCAAATCAGACTTTGCGCTTGAAATCACTCGTAACGAGAACTGCGGCTTACCTTGTTTCTGATCTTAGTTTGTGCGCGTTCGCTCACTTCCGCGCCCTCTTAGGTCTATCCGTGGCATTGTGTTTCGCCCGAAGCCACCATCCCTTTGTGTTGTTATCAGCTGCATTCCGTTGTCTTCGCTGCCAGATTTTCAGTTCGCGCCGATCACTGACCTTCGTGTCATCGCTGTCTGTTTGCTACCCACTGACGATCACTCTCGATTGTTCCTGTCTTACTGTCTTGCTTTCTCGCCTTTTGTATTGCATGCAATGACAAGAATCTTCCGCAGTAATGGTTGCTGGAGGCGGAATGCCTTCTAGAGCTTCCAACCTTTGCTGCAGTGCTTCTTTTCTCATCCGGTCCTTCCATCTCTGTCACGGTCTCTAGTATTTTCACTTTTCGCTTCTAGCTTTTTCGCTCTCTCTGTGGCTTATCTTTGGCTAGATTTCTGTCTTTGTCCTATCTTTGTATTTCTCCTCGGTCCTTGGTGGAAGTCATCGCGCCCTGTCATTCGTGCCGTCTATCCTTGTCTTTGTTTCTGTAGCTGTAGCTGTCCTGTCGGCTGCCCTGTCTCTATCCCGATCCTGTTTCTGTCCCTGGGGTTATCCCTGTCTCGCATTCTCTCACTGAATCTATCCTCACGCTTTGAATTTACTACGATCCTCATTGGCGATCTCTCATCTAGAAGAAGTTTCCTTTCTCTCGGAATATCGGTCCTAATGGGAGATAACGCAATAACTGTGTAGTGAGTGTCACAATTTTAGTATTATTTTACATTATTGAAAAGGGAGTTGATATTTTACCATCGACATTATCAAACAGTGTCGAAAATTTTAATGAAGATATGTTACTGATGTTAATAGTGAGTCACGATGGGCACTCTTACTTCATACGATTAGAGGTTGCCGCTGTGGTGATGTTATTTTTTTGCTCTCATAGCAAACGTTCAGAACCAAGTAGTACAGAAACCACGATCATCGCCTGTACATCGTCATACCTTGCCAATTTTAGACTCGCTGTCGCTTCGACCATCCCGACTAGGATTGCTGTCTTTTCCTCGCCCGTCTGTCATCATCATTGCGTCTTTGGTCGCACCTTCTTTGTCACTTCCTCTATCCTTGACAGTGTCCCTCTCCGGATAATCTCCTCGCGTAGTATTCCGTAGCAGCTATAAAGTATATCAGAAATATTCAGAAGTATATTCGGAAGTATATCAGAAACTAAGTGCATCATAGATTTACAGTATGCGTGACCCCGTATAAGAGAATAACTACGCCCAAGCTCATTGCATATAAGCATATGCAAAATAAATATACATGTATACTTTAGAACTCACTGAAGATGGCACTGCTTAGCATCTTGAACATTTCAATTACTCTTGCTGAATTGCCATGTGCATTGTGAATAAATATCTAACCTACAGTTTCTATGAATCTGGAAGAATTTTAATCAAATATGACACCCACTAAATAGTATATAAAATAATCTATCTTAGTTGAATCAGTGAAAAGCGCAGAAATCCCATGACTTCACACCTTTACATTGTACTTGCTGCTCTCTGTCTTTAGTTTGCTCGTTCATCTGCCTGCTTCGCCTAACACGTCTTTTCCTCTTCTCCTTTTCTTCTCCCCGCTGACGTTCACGCTCCTTCTCTATGCGCTTACGTCTGCGTTTCTCACGCTGTCTGCGTCGCTCTATCTCTCGTCTGCGACGCTTTCCCTTCTCTCCTCTCGGACTTTCTAAAACAATGCGGTCAGTTCCAATTATAGCACGGTGCTAGTATAAAGTATAGTGGCCATTTAGACTCTGCAACATATACAATTAAAATTGGTTTCTAAATCAAGAAACTATTTAGCCATCTTTCTAGAACGTAATAGTTCCTCGCCAGCATGCAACTGTGTTATGCAAATTTTTCAAGGCTATTTTAAGGTGCTACATTGTCACGTTTCACATAAAGTGTGTTTGTATTCTAACACGCACCTGAAAATTAACAAAAACAATCAGCTCTCTCTATCTGAGCAAGACAAGAACCTCTTGCATTTTACAACTTCAACGTAAATCTCTACGTAAATTAGATTGCTAAAAATGACCTCGAGATGAGTCGGATTATGTGTTGGGCACTGTTGGCCAGGCATTGCCATTATTAAACACATAAAGACCATAAAACATAGAAAGTAATCTAATTTTGGATAATCGAGAATATTTACTGAGAGAGACTGTTTTAAAGATCTAATTGGCTGATAAAATGAACTCTGATGACATTATTCCAACATGGCCAAACAATTAGTAAACTCGTCAATATATTCACATATACGTATATTACTATGAGAGGCATGAGCATTATCTACAGACGAATATATATATTATATAAACTTATTATGATATTCTATATATATAAATAGAAATATATAATACAGTTTACAAATAGTGTTCATGATGAGATGTGTACCTGCTTTTACAATTTCTTCTGCTTTATGTAACTCAACAATGGTGTGTGACCCTGCATCCATCACAAACAAACCTCAAGATGTACATACGTAACCAGTAACTTATTATGGGACTGTGACTGCCTATAAATTGTGACTAAGTATGGCCAATTTGACTTTCTGATATATGCCACAGCACAGTGGCATGCATTTCTACAGCAGAGTTTGGGAGATTAAAGCAAACAATATCACTGTAGTGTATAGCTAATGATTATTAGAGCAGTATGACGTACATGTACAGGTTCTCCCAGGATGAAATTCAAACAGGGGAGGGGAGGGAGGGGGAGGGAGGGAGGGGAGGAGGGAGGGGGGGACCAGGGGCGTGTTTTTTTTACCGTACACATAATATAATGCGTAAAATCGTCACCACACCATACAGTATTTGGCGATTCTTGTATATATAGATAGCCAAGTCGTGCTACAGTTAGTGTTCGGTGTGGGACAGGTTGACTGTTTCTACTTGTGTATTGTCTGCAGTGCATGCTGGTACTGTAAAAATACACGCGCCGGGTGTCCTGGTCGAATGGGAATTCTTGACGTCGATTCCTCGCTGGCAAACTTTTATTGTGGTGGAATTTAAACGGGGCGGAGGTAATTCAAACGGGGCGCAACGATTGAAACAGGGGGGAGTTTTCCCAAACGAGTCGTGCGCGCCCCGTTTGCGCAACGTAGGGAGAACCCTGACTGTATTAATTGTCATTATTCGATTGAAGGAAACTCCACAGTGAACAACTATGCAATCTATATATGGATAGTATAGTGCACTGTGGATATTCCAGGATATTTCTTGTTCCATTGAGTCAATAGATTACAAGAAAACCCAGATTTAAAGGAGTTTCCAATAGCACATATTAAAATAAGAAACATTTTCTGCTAAATTATTACAAACGAAATGACGCAACACATGAGGTGATTAAAATATGCATTATCTGAGATCGACAATAAATTAGCTTGGCTAGCTCCCCACTCACACCAACCGCGCTGTGATATCACACACCCATCTAATAGTTTACCTCTGCTTTTATCCCGTTTCTCCATCTCTTCTAGGTACTGCTCTACCGTCCGTACTGTCACTCTCTGGTGGGTTCAGCAGTTCATCCAGAAATTTCTTATAATCAGTATTCTATAATAAAACAGTAGTAAACATCCATGATCAAATTGGCTGTGTTGGTGAAAACGTGGGAACAAAATATTTATTTATCAAGCCTGCCTTTTATCAGGTGCAATTACTTTACTGATATGCGCATTCAGCTTATCTAGACAGATTCAGCAAGTTATACAAAGATAATAGGGTGCACAACCTAAACTATTTGTGGTGAACACTGAGTATTCATTAGATTACTACTGCCCTATGTCTCATCCCTACCATCTCAATTGTTCCAATCTTTGTGTCTTTCTTCTTGAAACTTTATTGCTTCTGTGAATTTTTTGAACATAGAAAGAAAATCTGTTACAGATGTATCTGTTACAGATGTATCTGTTACAGATGTATCTGTTACAGATGTATCTGTTACAGATGTATCTGTTACAGATGTATCTGTATCAGTTACCGGTATCGGTTACAAGTTTATATACTGTATTTGTTACACGTGTATCTGTATCGGTTACCGTTGTATAACCTGTAACGGTTACAGATGTATAACCTGTATTTGGTACACGTGTATCTGTGTATGTTGCAAGTGCATAATCAGTATTTGTTACACGTGTATCTGTATATGCTACGGGTTTATAATCTGTATCGGTTACAGGTGTATAACCAGTATTTGTTACACATGTATCTGTATATGTTACAGGTATATAATCTGTTACATGTGTATACTTTGTATCCGTTACAGGTATATAATTTGTATATGTTACATGTGTATCTGTTTTCGATTTAGCTATTTGTAAATACTGGTGTAAAAGTGCTTGATTAAGAAGCCTCTGTTGTGTGCTGCATAGGTTGGTCCCCTACGAATCTGAGTGCAAAACTGTGGATTCTATCGTTTCTCTTGAGAAATCATAAAATATATTGGATAAAACTAATCTGCTACGACGTAATATATATATCTAAGGCTTGGTTATTACCTCCGCGCAACGGAGTTGCAGGGAGGTAATATGATCGCTCTCGTGTGTGTGTTTGTGTGTGTGTTTGTGTGTGTGTGTGTAGCCAGCAGCGAGCCAGCTGTTATACACTGTATACATGTTACACGCATTGGCGCGATCAATTCAGCACCAGCTCGCCTTAGGGCGTCCAGTCAGCAGCAGCCAGCAGCGAGCCAGCTGTTATACACATGTATACATGTTACACGCTCGCAGAGGAATGCACTCTCTTTGAGTGCCCTTTGTCTAGTTATATACTGTTACTGTAGTCTCTGTCTCTGGCACACGTACAGTATGCACGCTCGCACGCGCGCGCACACACACTGTCGCTTTCTCTCCCTCTCTCTCCCTCTCTCTCGCCTTCTCCCCCTCCCTCTCCGTCTCTTCCTCTCTCTCTCGCGCGCTCTCTCTCTCTCTCTCTCTCTCTCTCTCTCGTCTCTGCTCTCCTATATATATATATAGTATATATATATATATTCGTATAATATATAGTAATCTGCGGTGCGTGGTGCGTGGCGTGTCGTGCGTCGTGCGTGCGTGCGTGCGTGTTTGTATGTAATCTGAAGCTGTAGACAACTAACAGTGGCGTTCAATAGTTAGCAGAATCTTAAGGATACTCTCCACCTTTTGCACGGGTATTGCTCTAGTGAAGATTAAACGTTATTGGCGAATGAACAAATCATCAGCTTGTTTTATTTATAGAGGAGATAATATCTCTATGCTCAAAGCCAAAAATTTCATGAAATTCCAGCACCTAATGTCTACCACACAATTTTGAATTTTTATGTAAAAATGGGTATTTTGGATATTTCTCAACTACCAGAAAGAGTGAGGATACACATATTTTGCCACATGTTAAGCACAACATGGACCAAAATAGTGCGTTCAGGATTTTTTTTAAATTTTCATATTTACCGGAAACTGAAAAAAACTGCTTAAAAGATTAGCTTGCTGTTGTTAGAATTAGGAGAAATTTTAGCGAATAAAGATGGCATAACTAATAAAAACGGCATTTAATAACAATCCCATGAAGCACTTCTTCTACCACAATAGTGCGTTACCATAAAATCGAAGTGTAAATAAATTAATCCGAGTTGTTGATCGCAGAGAGAAATATCATTTGATATACATCGCTACTAGCTCAGAAATGCCGAACAGATGAAATCCAGCGGTTTTCTAGTTGTTCACAATGACGTGCCCGCCTGGTGCAAAATGGGTAAACGGTATGCTGATATATCTTATTGATTAGTATTTACTGCGACATAAATCCAGACTAACGACCACACTAATTGGTAAATGTTCCATGCACTGATTCTTGAGAAATTCCTGAGAAAGTTAGAGGGTTACCCATCGGCAGGAAACGGCGCGGAACTCCGGCTTCATACCATGACGTCACAAAGCTTAAGTATGTCAACAATAACACTACAGTAAGTGTGTTGCGGGGCGTGGCATCCTTGTTGGATTCACTAGCAGATGTAGCAGTGAATTACATGAATAACATGTAATGCAGGAGTAAGATAATATAGCTATAATATCCTATAATTATGCTTACTCGCTGATGTAATGGCCCGCGTACTATGGACTGCCGCAGGGCTATTAGAACATTGTCGCTGGAAATACCCCACTGCCATCCTGCCCCCC
>NW_014577083.1:845979-858430 GCF_000485595.1 Priapulus caudatus
TCAAAAAATCCCAACAGAGTGAGACTATAGTATAAGTTGTCTATCACTGTCTCACTTTCTGTGAACAGGCATCACTAAATGACGTATTTCGGAGGAGCTAACCAAGGCTGCTGTAAGATAAAAACACCTCATGGTCTGCAAGCATTACAGTTCATGGGTAGTTGATCGCGAGGCAGTATTGTCAATTGGACTATGCCTGGTAATAGTACATCTACCACTGGGCTTGGATACTAAGTAGGGCGAAAACGTGGGGGGCGGGGGATCCCCCGAGGTGACTTATCGCCTATAGCATGGGCGACAGTGTTCAAGACCCTTGATCGGTAGCGCCAGCATGCCGGATCCCGAACGAAACACGATCGCGGGTGAGGGTTTGCCTTGAAACATATTGCCGTCGCAGTTTGATATCTCGTTGAACAAAACAATAAAGAATATGTGGAGAAAATAGAGCATGTACACAGGCTGGCCAGACACTCATGATTTCTAGACCATACGAATAATAGTACGATTGAAATAAAAAATCGTTGAAGCTATAAAAACAAGTGAAACAAAACCGGAAGAACAACAAGCATTAAATTATCACTTACAGATTTTATCATATTTTCGTGCATGTAAAAACCCGTTTGAGATTTATGACATTAGAAGTGTGACAAATCAGTATATCAAGATGAATAAAGAATAATTCCATATTACTAAATAAAATAAAAGATCATATAAAATCGAACGTAGGCACTTTTAATAGGCGTTGGTGTCCGCAAGCACCATTGGTTATCATCTTGGCATACCTGAACCGTAACCAACACATGTTATTGAAGTGTGTTTTTTTTTTCTTCTTTGATCGATCGTCTTTGTCTTTGTTACTACTGGCTCTAGGAACCCACCACCGCTGCAAACATACCACGTCAGACACCGGCAGTGCGGGCAGTCATGCAGGGAACATCATTCAACAACCAAGAAGAAACAACGTTATATTGGGAGAATGGGAAGAGAGGCGACGTATATAGCTACGACATTGGCTCCTCACTAAAAAACACAGTTTCTCAGGTACAGCACGGAAAAAAAGCAAAGTTAATGAAGAGGTGGTTGTTAGGCCTGAGGATGTAGCCCAACGGTCGGGAGAGCCAAAAGGGAGACGCCTGTCTAATAACGTCTCTGTGAGTATAGGATTAAGCGTGGAGAAAAGGAATTGGTAAAAAAACGCCAAGAAAACATCGTGGTTGTGGTCGCGCGAATGTCGCCAATGAATGCGCCGAGTCGACGCCGCGTTTTGTTTTGAGCATGTTTCCAAAACAAAACGCCCAAGGTTCGCGATCTACCTGGAACGACGGTGAGAAACGCGGTGGGGTCGTGCGAAGTCGTGAACAAGCGTCGTAGACATCTCCAATAAAAAGTAGTACACTCGACAGTACCCAGCGCCGGTCTCACACGCGGCAAAGACGCTGCGAAGAATGGTAAACATTTTCAACGGCGAAATTCATAGGTATCTGTCATCATCGAGCAGAGTCATGCAGATGCTAGTATTCCATGCGATCTGTCTCGCCCCACAGGGTGCGCGCACTGATAAGCCAACGGCCGTCGGCCTCTGGTAGCCTTGTATTCCTTCGGCAATCGTGGTTTACTAACTCAGCAAAAACGCACAAACTATAAACAGTTGAAATCTTCCGAAAATCTGACCAGCTTGATTATATAGTCGGCCGTGAGAACGTGGTAGAAAACCCGTAAGCGTCGCCGTCGGCAGCGCGATACACGTAGAAGACGCGTGTAAGAACCCCAATGAGCGTGGTGAGAGCGCCGCGAAAAAACGCACAGGTGATCGCCGTTGCCAAGCGTCATAGAATCTCAATAGAAACGCCAAAAGCGCGGAGAGGTCGTGGCGGGCGCGACGTGCAAAAGACGTATTATTGCACAATGTGCAGTAAGAGCGCGGTTTTTTTCAAGTTTGTAATTTGTTGGGACTTTTTCTCGCGTTGTGTTCGCGTTTGCCGGCGACCTTGTACATTTTCAGGTCGCCGTATGGTCGCGGATGGTCGCCGTCCGGTGTGACGGGGGTATTAGATGCATCGATCTTGCTTTCATTCTCAAATAATGAGTACTCAAGTATGCTACTTCTGTAAATCGGTAGGGTCTGCGATGGTCGAGGTCGAGTTACAGAATGTGAATTTTTATTTGAGAAGTGTTACCGTTAGTGAAGATTTGGTGTCATGCGTTACAAATACTAACAGTTAATATATATGATGATATATAATATCATAATATATATGTATATATATATATGTTATGACGGGAGCGCACTGTTAGTATAACCGTGGGTAAATGGAGTAAGACTAAACCTGGTTTGTTTGCCGCGTTTGCCGAGAAAATGCATTAATGTAATAATGCAACTATGTTAGTGTAAACGCGCGAATAAAAGCGCCTGCTGCCTGTATGTACATAACATGCTGACATAACCAATGCCGTTTTTTGTTAAACCTTCCAAAATATGTACGACCTTCAGTTAAAAGGATACTCGGGATCTGCTAGCAAATGGTATGCACCGTTCGTGTTTGCTTTGCAACCTATTTGCAAATATCTCGGACAATTTGCTCGTTTAACAACAAGCGACAGCGTTCGCTGTTTGCTGATTCAGCTGAAACTATATAGTCGCGATGAGGTCGATAGAGAGATGGCAGCAGCGGCGCGCAGTGCGTCCAAATTATTACACACACGTAATAGACACCTCTCTCGCCGTTCTTTGCGCCTGCGTTTACTCATAGATCTACAGGTTACTGGACTGTACTACTCTAACCGGATGCTGCGTTCGCTTCGACACAACACTGATGACGTAGGGGGCTCGAGAGCTGAAGTCCCGCCCTTCCGATATCCGTATATGGTTGTGCGCACAGATGCCTAGTTCACCTAGCAGAAATCGCTGCCGCACTGGCTGCGCACGTTCCTTTACGGTTGCAACGACGTCGTTCATGCGTTGAAATTAAGAAACAGGTTCTAAGTCGCGAGTGCGTTGATGGAATGCAGTTGGTTTATAGATAGTCATCTCTCGCGTGCCCGACGTCTAAGGACGACCGATAGAGGCAGTACGGCAGTTGTTGCTATAACGTCTGTGACCCAAGCATCTACGCGTATTTTACTCCAGTTTTCTCTCCTATTTCGCACATCGGGTGCAGACGATAGACATGATGCGTGTTGCTGCTGTTGTTGTGTTCGTGTCCAGTGTGGTCAGCTTGGTGTGTGCCGCCCCGGTTGACCGCACTGTGGAGGGAACCGATGTCGATGGACATGAGTCGACGTTAAGTCACATAGGTGAACTGTCTGCACCATCTTCACCGCGCGTTGGAACCATGTATGATGCGACGGTATGTATGCTGTATATAAATTATTGTTATTTTATTACTGCCAATAATATTATTATCATAATAATAATAATAATTATTATTATTATGTTATTATTATTATTTCCAAAGTGGATCCCGGCATTAGCCGGTGGTTTCTGGGTTGGCCGTGTTCCAACCTGGGACATAAGGATTCAATCCAGAATCTGCCGTTATTATTATTGTTATTATTATTATTATTATTGATTATTAGTCGTAGCAGTTGCCGTGGCAGTAGCTGTAGTACAGTGATACACTGAATTCGAGAAACGAAGCTGAAGGATTCGATAAAGATTACTGTTGCATGCAGTCATCACAGCTGGCTTGTGTAGATGCTGTAGCTCTCAAGGAAATCAATGATCTCTTAATGTATAGGCCCGTTTTATTTCCGTTTACAATAATTATCACGCTGTCAGGTTCGGCCTTCATTGTTATATATCTGTCTACCTCTCTTGCCATCCATCCCCCCTTCTTCTCCGCTCTCTTCTCTCTCTCTCTCTACCTTCTCTCTCTTCTCTCCTCTCTCTCTCTCTCTTCTCTCTCTCTCTCTCTCTCTCTCTCCTCTCTTCTCTCTCTCTTCCTCTTCTCTTCTCTCTCTCTTCTCTCTCATGCTCTATCTCTTTCTCTCTCTCTCTCTCCTTCTCTCGTCTCTCTTTCTCTCTCTCTCTCTCTCTTCTCTCTCTCTCTCTTCTGCTCTCCTTCTCTCTTTCTCTCTCTCTCTCTCTCTCTCTCTCCGTCCCAGGTCTTCTCTGTCTCTCTCTCTCTCTCTCAGTCTCTCTGTCTGTAAAACGTGTCTGTCTTTTCTTTCTTTCGCTCTTTCTCTTTTATTTTTCTCTCTCTCTCTCTCTCTTCTCTCTTCTCATGTCTGTCTTTCTCCTTCTTTCGCCTCTCTCTTTCTCTCTCGTCTTCTCTCTCTCTACTCTCTCTCTCTCTGTCTCTCTCTCTCTCTCGCTCTCGCGTCTGTCTGGTCTGTCTGTCTTTCTCATTTCTTTCGCTCTCCGTCCTTTTTTTCTCTAATCTATCTCTGGTCTGTTCTTATCTCCTCTTTCGCTCTCTCTCTCTCTCGTCTCCCTCTCTCTCTCGGCCTCCCGCTTTCTCTCTCTCTCTCTCCTCTCTCTCTCTCTCTCTCTACTCTACTTTCTCTGTCTGTCTGTCTGTCTGTCTGTCTGTCTGTCCATCTGTCTGCCTGTCTTTCTCCTTCTCTCTCTCTCTATCATTTTCGCACTTGCTCGCCCTTACTCTCGTTCTCGCGCCCTCGCCTCTCTCTCTCTCTCTCTCTTTCTCCTCATCTCTATTTTCTCTTTCCCTCGCTCTTCCTCTCTCTTTCTCTCCCATTCTTCGCCCTTTCCTCCTTTCTTAAATACTATATGTATATATATGTCCTACCATAACGTAACTTACCAATCGACAAATCGGACTTCCAATGTTTTTAGCGTATTAGTCACAGCCTACTCATTGCAGCAATGATTCATTGACAATCTCTAGGGAGGGATGAGACATCTACGTATATAAGGAAGCATTTATCTTATCTGCAATCTACGCACTAAGATCTTAGCATGCCTAGCAAGCACGAATGAGGTCATCGCGCGCGCACACACACACACACACACACACACGCACGCACGCACGCACACGTACACGCACTATTTCGTGTAGGTTCTTGGAAAACGGCAAGCATCAGTACTATTCGTACGCCGAAAGTTTTTTTTACTAACATAATTCGCGAGGGATGATTCCGTAGATGAAGTAGCTTGGCAAACTTACGCAGATGTCGCGTAATCACGCGTTAGTTCCACGGTCATTAGGTAGGTGACAATCACGGTTGAATAGGGACGTGATAGTAATGACGTCATGATGCTCTGACTAATAGCAAGTTCTTTCTAAAACGTATTGACGGAATGCACGAGTGACTAACGCCGTAGTATTATGCTATGCTGTACACCTGTCCGCAAAGTTTAGATGACACACTGAACGGAAATAATGGTGCCGCCACGAATACGACCGTGCTCCGGGCTGATGTGTCACGAATTTCCCGGATCCTGCGTGTACAATGCTCCGAAACACAGACGCCGTGTGATTCACGCGTGCGGGCTTCACGGACGCGTGCCCAACAATTGATGTTTTATTTTTGCTTAAATAGAATAACGTTTGCATATGTAAATTACAAGGCCACTTTAGACTACTAGGAGTGCCTTACCTGGATGAGTAACACGAAATTAGAAAAGGAAATGCTAGGCTGAACGAAAAATCGTACTTGGTGCGTAGCGGGGGAGTGGTGCTTTGTGCTCGTGCGTGAATCCGTTGATGCGTGAGTAAAAAGAGCAAACAAAGAGAGCGAAAGAGCGTATAGAATTGAACGAGCAGCGAGCGACGTGGCGAGGCTGCGCAGAAAGCGGAGAGTGTACAGTAAGGATGCCGGAGGCGAGCGGAAGTGAAGAGTGAGAGGAAAGAGAGAGCGCGAGAGAGTAGATGAGAGAGAGAGAGCAGTGGATTGAGAGAGAGAGACGAGCAGGAGATGAGGAGAGAGAGAGAGACCATAGAGAGAGGAGAGCAGAGAGAGAGAGAGAGAGGGAGAGAGAGAGAGAGAGAGAGAGAGAGAGAGAAGAGAGAGCGAGAAGAATGCAACTCCAAAGAGCTTTAATATATTACCGAGATGGTTATATTTAATTATTTATTTTTTATGTTATTTTATTATTATTTTATCACTACTATTTAGTTCATAATTAACTCGCGAAGAATTATCGCTGCGGGAAATCAGAGTAGGACAGTCTATAGTATCTGTCCGATATTGTGATCTTTACAAGACTCGGCTCACTGTCTGAGATGCAGTCAGATAGCGGTTCGTTGGACAGCGTATACGCGTGTTCCCCCGCCCCCCACCCCACCCCGCCTTGTAATCCTCGCGAGGACGGCGAGCATTGCGAAGTCACGGTTGCATCCCATCACAGGGCTATCAGCGATCGATAGTATTTTTTACGGGCGCGGTTTTACACCACCTCACCGTAAGTTCACATTCAGTCCTTGTTGGTGATGTCCGCGAATAGATGAGTCAGGCGGTATACATCGCGGGCACTGACATTTGGTGGCGTATCTCGCATGATTGAAAATTGTATAACAGCGCTGTATATAGAGAATTTACATTATGTCACTGTGTGTGTGGAGGGGGAGCGTGCGTGAGTGCGTGCGTGCGTGCGAGCGTCTGCAGTGCGTGCTTAGTGGACTGTGTGCTGGTGTGTGTGCTGTGTGATGTGTGTGTGTGTGTGTGTGAGTGCGTGCGAGCGTGTGTTGCGTGGTGTGTGTTATGTGTGTGTGTGTGCGCGCACGCTGCGTTGCGGTGTGTGGGTTCATGCATGCGTGTGTGCCTGCGTGCATGCGTGCGTGTATTCCAGCGTGCCTGCATGCGTGCGTGTGCGCCAGCATGCATGCATGCGTGGTGTCGTTGCGTGCGCGTGTGTTGACAGTGATGCGCGGTGTGTGCACGTGTGCAGTCAACGGAATTGCAGATTTAATGTGGAGTAGTAGGCTACAGTATTTGGTGACGCAGCGTGCCTCCTTAAATACCTACGTTAATGAATTTCAATGCATGGACGTAAACTTCTCTCCAGCTTCTGGGTCGTCAGTTTGCACGGTCGTATAAAGAAGACATGCAGTGAGTTTAGATGACCGGCGTCAGTGTGGGGGGAGACAAACGTTCATGAGCTTCCACAAATATTTTTACTTCCAGATGAGAATTGACACATGTAGTCCATGATATTATTACACAGAGTTGGTTTCTGTAAAACTCAAACGGCAGAAATGGTACCTCCTGCTAGGGCATATATTCCGTGCTATCTCTGTGACTATCGAATGTGTGTCGATGGAGTCGTTATAGTGTCTTACTTCCCTAGGACTATATTGCATGTGTACAATATCCGCTACATCTAACTAGCGTAGTATAAGTATCTACATGACTAATAGTATGTATATGCGCAGTATTGTGTGCAGTTAATGCCTTGGCTACTCTATCCTATTTGGGTGTACAATACTAGTACATCTAAACTATAGCAGCTTGTGTGTATACTACTCTCGATCGCGCTACTCTAAGCTGAGCTATTGGGCGTTAATACCTTGCTACGCGAGTAGTATTGCCATGGATTGTATAAATCGACGTACTAGAGCACGGTTTGCGTGCATAACAAACATTCCCTTACCTGAGGGAGCGTATTGCACGATATATGGGTCACGTATAACGCCCATCGTGCTATATATGCCGAATGTCGCACACGTGTTCTTCCGCATGTCATGTGTCACTCGGCAACATGGTGCTGCAAACTAAGGTATTGAATAAATGTTATCGATATATGTACCTTTCCCATGATGCGGGCTCGCGGGCCAGATCGATGGTGTGGCGAGAGGTAGAATACAGCGTAAACAAAGCCAAACAACGTCTCACGCGGCCTTTGTGCGGCCTGTGTTAATTGTAGTTAACGTGGTGTTTGCCATGGCAAGGGACACTCAAGTTTGCGCTGCGTTTATATAGGCGGTGTGAAGCCTTCGAATCCAGAATGATAATGAGAGCCATTGGTATAACGTTTAGTTGTACGAGCTCGATGGGGACCCGGTTCATAGTTATTTTGAACAACAAGTAGCGTAATATATTAACGAATGTGCATCTGATCCCTGACAAAACGCTACCAATTTAAAATGCATATCTCCAATCTCCCATTTTAATCATCTAATTACGCACAGGTTTTTCTCGATTTACATTTAATAGTAAAACGTTGTACGTACATTACGTCAGTACTTAGCACTTGTACAGTACTTCCGCGAGTGTAGGCCTACGGTTGAAAAATGTCTATCCCGGTGTTCAGATTTAACGCCGAAGTTGTTTTCCGCGAAAATCCCTTTAGAGCCATAAATATAAAGGAATCCTTCTTCGCAATGCCGTATGTGCCAAAGAAATACTATTTGTTTGAATGTTATACGTGTCATAACATTATTATTTACGTCATTTACTACTTCAATATGTACCGAGAGGTTGTGTCTCGTGAAATCGTCTTATACACGCGAGACCATACCGCCGGAAGACTAGCATTGACATTTAAATAGATTTAAACTGTAAAAGCGTGTATAACTAAATGAATGTAACCACGTAAACGCCTGGTTTGTTTGTTTGTGGAAACAGTTACATGGACGCTAGTTTGTATAAACGAAATGGTACCGTGAAACAGTTCTCAGTTCGTGATCGTTACACCATTGATTGTTTACATTAAGTTGTTATATTTGGCGGTCACCGGCAGACTGATCGCAATCTATTGCGGAATATTTACATTACATATTTACATCTCGGACAAGGAATCAGTACATTGGTCGCCACTGTGCCATAGCAAGGTAGGGAAGACGCCAATGGATGCAAATGCAATGACTAGTACTCCCCCCCCAACACACAACACACACCACACAACACACACACACACACACACACACACACAGACACACATTACCACACCGGCGCACACACACACCACACAACTCACACACAACGCATACACAACACACACACACACACACACACCACACACAACACAACACAACACAAACTACACACACACACACACCACACACACACACACCACACACACACACACCACACAGCACACACATTCGACATACGCGTTTGTAAAGCGTCGGTAAATATATGTTAATCAATGCTTTTTCAGAAGTACTTCGCGCGATTTCGGGCTATCTAAACCAAGTGTTGAAGACTGCGGAGCAGGTTACGCCGCTACAGCGGTGAATCGTAAACCCATGCATGCCGTGTATACTGTAGAGGTCACGCAGGTGGCATTTCACGGCTCGACATATTTGCCGTATTATATATATATGCTCAAAATATTCCCAGGAAATGATTACGCCAATTTATAGTCGTTGAGAGAATATCTGTAAGTTTGTGAAAACGCGAGAGGCAAGCTCTGATATATATATAATATTTATATATATATTCTTTGAGCAAAGCACATTCCTACACTGCATTACATTAGTTGAATTGCGTCCAATCAAACATCCGCGAAAATATATAGCCCAAACCTAATTTACTGTTCAAATTATGCTAAATTGTATTCCAAGTTCAAAGTAGGTTGCGTGGGAGAGAAGTAATGGAGTGGGAATAAAAGAGATGATATATATATTATATAATTATATATATATATATATATATATAACATTGCATGTGCACTATCCAACATTTACTCTTACCTTTGCTCTTTGTAAAGGACACGGTTGCATGAGCACGTATATCGCTGCGGAAACGAATACGCACGCGCGCAGTATACCTAGACGGTGAGGGGAGCAGCATGATTAGTGACACGTTTTAATTAGACATGCTTTCTGTGAATGCGTTCAGCTTTCACACGCTACTGTTGTATACTATTATTGTTACTTCTCTTGCGTGAACTATGCATATCGTTTGTTTTTGCTGTGTTCATCTTGATTCAGGAGCAGGTGTACGGATAGTGCCTTAAGTATGTACTATGGCCGCTGCGACATTACCTAGTGCGCTACTACGCCATCTACGCACAGCTCCAGTACATGGGACATGTAATAGTTGTTTTTGGTATAAGATATTTCGCATTTAACATGCATTACTGACTCTAGCTGCCGATAATTCAACTATATAGATGCAAAACGCTCGCAGGTGACGCCTCCGTGTTGGATTTGCGTCTCTCCGCCGGTCTGTCTTTCAGGCCTGCGTTCGCACTGCATGCATAATATCAGGAGTGAATAATAATAGATCTAATAATAATAATCTATTATTATTCACTCCTGATAATATCAATAGCAAAATATATCATAAGGCTACTCTCATTCATTTTCTGTAATGTTCATCCCTGAGACAGACGATCATGCGTCATGGCCAAACACCGTCCCATAAGGATGCTTTACGTTCTTGCGTTCCTACGTCTGTTGCCATCTAGCTCTAGTACTATAGCCCCTGAGGCAACAATGGCTATAGTACTAGCGCTAGTTGCCATCTTGCTCAGGTTTCTATATCAGCACCTGATCATGGAATCAACATCAAGATCAAGATCATTATTTGTGCATGCGAAACAAAATGTCATCACATCTTGTAGCACATATAATGCAGTCCGTGGTTTTACTTCACCTGTATAAAAATGATAAAAACCGGTTGTGCGATACTAAGCCATTTTACGCTTAGGACCGACAACGTATAAGTGCACATAGCAGTACTAGATATATATTATTGTGGAGCCAAACGACTGCATTTATCCGCGTGTGCGTCTCTTTCTCCCTCTCTCTCCTCTCCCTCCCTCTTTCTCTCCCTCTTTCTCTTTAACTCACACTCTCACTCACTCTCTCGCTCGCTCTCGCGCTCTCTCTCTCTCTCTCTCTCCCTCTTTCTCTTTCACTCACACTCTCACTCACTCTCTCGCTCGCTCTCGCGCTCTCTCTCTCTCTCTCTCTCCCTCTTTCTCTTTCACTCACACTCTCACTCACTCTCTCGCTCGCTCTCGCGCTCTCTCTCTCTCTCTCTCTCCCTCTTTCTCTTTCACTCACACTCTCACTCACTCTCTCGCTCGCTCTCGCGCTCTCTCTCTCTCCCTCTTTCTCTTTCACTCACACTCTCACTCACTCTCTCGCTCGCTCTCGCGCTCTCTTCCTCTCTCTCTCATCTCTGCTCTCTCTCTTCTCTCGTCTCGTCTCCTCTATCTTCTTCTCTCATCTCTCTCTCGCGCGCTCTCGTTATTTCTCCTCTCTCTCTCTGCTCTCTCTCTTCTCTCATCTCTCTCTGCTCTAATTTCTCTCTCTCGCTCTCTCTCGCCGGCGCGCTCTCGTCTCTCTCTCTCGTTCTCCTCTTTTTTCAGCCTCTCTCGCTCTTTCTCCCTTGGTTCTCTTTTCTGATCGTTCTCTCATCTCTCTCTCTCTCTCTCCTGCGGCGCAGCGCTCTCTCTTCTCTCTCTTCGCTCTCGTCTCTCTCTCGTCTCCTCTCCTCTCTCTTCTCTTCTCCTCGATCATTCTCGTAATGTATTAATGCTTAGTGATCATGCCATTGGCTATAATACATTAGACCGTATGAAGTATTGTAATTGCAACACTGACATCAATACTGTTATTGTTTATAAGTGTGTTACTCTATGAGCTATCAATATAATTAGCGCTCGTTTCAATCACCATATTCACGCTCAGGTCGCAGTCGTGGTCTTAATAGCAGGCCCGTCTAAAGATCGGTGCGTCATTAATAACAAAGTATAATGCAGTAATGATACAAACAGCACACAGCTCACAAATCTATGCAGAAATGTATAAATGATAAATGACTCCCATGTTCGTTCTTTTGTACATAGGTACCTGCTGCAGTTTGGCTATTTAAAGGCGCCCAGACCGGACGGGCGCATTCCGTGGAGAAGAAGTGCTGAAAGATGGAATCAAAGCTTTCCAGAGGATGGCTGGAAATTAATCAAACAGGTAGTTGACCTTATAAAGCATGTGCGTGTTCCGATGGTGCATATGTTCCTCGTTCTATCCGTACATGGGTTCTTTATTTCATGGGAAAACTCAACAGCAGCTCTTTTTTGTGAAGTTGCGTATTTCTCATGACCAGACGCATTGTCTATCGTATCAGGGGTGAATAATGACAAATGGTCTTAAAACTCCTGAATTGACTATAATATATATATAGGCAGACACGTTGCGTACGCATGGCCCACGACGTACGTTACATATATGACAACTAAACTCACATGACAACTGACAAACAAACATAATGAAGTGGGCCTCGTAACAGGCACGTTTTCTAGCACCATTCGGTGAATGTGCTGACTCAGCATTGTAACTCTCCCGTTTATTTATCTCTCTCTCGTCTCTCTCTCTCTCTCTCCTCTCTCTCTCTCTCTCTCTCTTCTTCGCTCTCTCTCTCGTCCTTTCCTCTCTCTCGTCTCTCTCTCTCTTCTCTCCGTCTTTCTCTCTGGCTCCCTCTCGTCATCTCTCTCTCTCTCCTTCTCTCTCTTCTCTCCTCCTCTCCATCTCGTCGTCATTCTCTCTTCTTGTTCCCGACTCTTTCTTCTCTCTCTCTCACTCTTTCCTCCGTCTCA
>NW_014577083.1:858455-871412 GCF_000485595.1 Priapulus caudatus
AAATCCGAGTACGGCAAAAGCTAGGCCGTTTTAGAGGCGGATTTCATCTTAAATACGCTCACTATACACAATTACAGCACACACTCACCCTCTTCTGCGTCACTCCGGAGTAAGTGTTTATTCTCGCTTGCTCAAAAAAGATGTATCGCAGAGAGGTTCTGCGTTAAATTTCTGCGTGCGTCTCCTCGCTTGTCTCGGTATTCGTCGCAGTCCGCTTCTCGCATCGTGTCTGTCGTGTCATGTTCGTCTGTGCTGTGGGCTCACAGAGATGAGAGAGAGAAGATCTCGCAGAGCAGAGAGAGCTCGATGTGTCTCTGTTTCGTGTTGTTGAATGTGACAGCAGAGAAGAGAAAGAGATGCACGAGATTCGAGGAACGGAAGGGAGGGAGGAAGCGGACTGGAAGGGCAGAAAGACGAAGAGAGAGAGAAAGAGAAAGAGAGAGCAGGAGAGAGAGAGAGAAGAGAGAAGAAGAGAGAGAAAGAGAGAGAGAGAGGAGAAGAGAGAGAGAAGAGAGAGAGAGAGAGAGAAGAGAGAGAGAGGAAAGAGGAAAGAGAGAGTGCGCAGAGAGAACTAGAGAAGTGTGTGGCGTCCGCTTCTCTCAGCTCTAGCAGGTCTCGTGTTGTGTGAGTAGAAGACGTATGACACGAGGTCCTTGTAGGTCGCATAGTCCGCTGCCACACCTCCGGAGGGTGCGCAGCGGGGCACGTCTGCGTTCGGTTCGTATGAATCGACTCTCGTGCGCGGTGTAAACTCCCCTCCTAGAGCTTTTGAAATATAATAACACTAAACTCAATCTACGAATCTTATACTGCGCTCTAGCCACTCCCATACAATTCTCTTTATTTGAATCATTCCTCCGCTTACTCTAACTCTCTCTCTCTCTCTCTCTCAAATTTCTGTATATATAAGCTACTCATATCTTGTACTTGTTGTTCGTTTTCCTATCTCACAACACTTTATCTTCTCCTTCATTTTTAAGCCATTTGGCAAAGACTATTAACATTCTCGATGCTTTACTTAAACACTGTCCTCTCTGGTACCATATATGTTTCCATATTACTCTATTTCGTCTCTCCTACTCCTCGAGATTCGACTTATTATGGACCTATATAAGGCCGACTGAGTCTCTTTGTTTATCATGCTTAGCGCACCTCCCGCCACCCGCAACCACCCCACAGAATGCCCCCTACGAACTACCCCTCTCAGCCTCCCTCTCCCAACACCCAGCGAGCACTCACGGTCCCGACTCCGGGGGCTGCTGGGCCGGCATGTTATTATACGCTGCACCGGCCACCGGCAGCCAGCAAATCAACAATGTTACAGATCAACCATCGACGTGAGCCACATAAGACAAGTCGCACAAGAACATTAAAACAACAGCACGAGATCGACCCGAACACTAAGCGCAACACCACTCGACAGTGGCACTGCGAATTTATCGAGTAGAAACTTCTGAGGCGGAAGTACACCCGGTGGTCACTCGAGATGTTTTGTAGACATGGCTTGTGCCCAGAGTATCGTTGGATCATAAACAGATAACTGTTATCTAGTGGTTCGCCTACACATTGGCGCGAGCCTCTCAACCTAAGTAAGCGCTCAGACCTCTTAATGAACATCCTCTCATTTCTCCCGAGCTCTCTCACTCAATAGCGCGCAGCATATCCGCGATATACTCTGTTTAGCAGCCAGCTGATATAGCCATGAGATATATAGTACCAACTAACCCTATCTCATTTTCCCTAGCCTCGGCCATTCGCATCTAACCGACATAAATTACACACTGTTACACCCCACATTACCCTTGTAAACAGCAACTTTCTCACTCACGCAGACACACTCTTTATGGCCGCCCTATGTAAAAACAGTCCCGCGCGACACGGCCCGCAGTCCGCCGCGGCTCCGCCCTTCCCGCCGCGCGACCAAGCCCCTTCGGACGCCCTTGCACACACACACCGCCTACACACCAACAACCACCAACCCATTCCCCCTCCCTGCCCCACCGCTTGCCCCTCACCCCACCCTTCCCCACACCAAAATCAGCAACACCAACCACCCAAGCGTCTCACTTATCACTACCTCCCTCGCCGAGGCAACGATGATGAAGCACAAAAATTCGGGTATTTGGTACATGTCGCGCACTGCTACTCCCCTTTCACGACCAGCACGCTCACAACACTTCTCAAACATCGCCCTCTTCCCCCCGCGACGCCAGCGCACCATCGACGCACATACACTAAGCCAGCTGTTATACTTACCCTTTCCCCCCTCACCCCACCCTTCCCCCCTACACGCACACTAGTTATTATCCAATGACAGCGAGTCTAAGTGTTTCTACCACGCTAAATTCGTTCAACTTTGTCTCAGCAGCAGTGGCGCATTAAAACACTACAACTGTTAACTGTACTGTAAACTGTACTTCCGTAATGGTAGACTGTAGTGTACTGTACTGGGGCACTGTACCTCCACGTACAACTCGTACTGTCAGTGTACTGTAGTGAACTGTCACTTGCTGGGCAAGCTTGTACAACCTCACCATGTATGACGGGACTAACTGCAGCGCTCTCCATAACCATGACCTACGCTCGTTTCACTCTCCTCGTCTCTCTTCACCCGCCGCGTCTTTTGCTTCATCTTTTTAACATACTCTTTCTGCGCAGCCTAGTCTATACGTTGCGCCCCAGGCGACGCAGGCGGTTAAGCGTGATAGGCGCGTGCGGACGACTGCTCACCCCACCCTTCGCCCTCACGCGCGGAGAGCATCTGCATGTAGTAGCAAATGTACCCAGTAGCAACTATGGTTACATAGTAGAGCTGGCTTCGTGCTTCTGGTTTCCTAACCTTTCCCTTATGCGTCCGGGCCTCCTGACACGGCGGCACTGCGCTGCGGTGTGTCGTTGCTGTGTGTTGTGTTTTTTGTATACTAACGGTTTCACAAGGCTTAACTAAACACGACGGTTGTGCGCGGATGTGGAGGCGTATAAGCTGTGAGCGAAGCAGAGATCTCGCATCGGGTTGGCACAGCTCGTTTTTAACACGTGTCCTTTAATTAAGGTAACCACAGAGAGCTAGCAAGGACAGAAGCAACCACGCAGCAACAGTAGCCCAGCCGCTCAACAGTGCAGCAACAGTAGCAGGGCAGCAGCCCCAAGCAGCCACTGCACAGCTCTGACCAGCTATGGCCAGCGAGGCCTCTCCTCCCCTAGCTCCCCCTCCACCAGGCCCTCTACAGCAGCCAACAGCTCATAGCTACGCAGCAGCAGCAGTACTAGCTCAGCAGCGGAGCAAGACAGTGTAGCGCAGCAAGGGAGCGAAGGTTAGGAGAGCTGTGAGCTTCAGCAGGCAGCAGAGCCGCATGCACTACACGCAACACGGCGCATAGCATGAACAGCGGAGGTTAAAGCGAGCACCAACAGCCGCAAGCCGGCGGCAGCCACGCAGCCGACAGCTAGACAGCAGCACACGCAAGCACAGCCCAGGCATCAGTCGCGCGCGACAGCTAGCCCACGCAGCCAGGCAGCTGCGACAGTAATCACGCACACCCTACAGCGCCATCACGAGCGACAGTTGCACACCGCATAGCACAAGCAGGCAACAACCTGCCGGCCCTCTCTTAATCTACGTAGTCAGGATGCCCGAGCAGACGAGCAATGTTAGGTCGAAATGGACAGTGTGATATGAGATACTGGGAGCGAGCTAGGAAGCACCGGTAGGTGACGTCTTTCAACAGCGAGCCTAGGACGTAACGCAAAGTCAGAAAGTAAGCAACTAAAAGCACCCCACCACCTCCGACCATCCGCTGCCGGCACCAGCCCTCCTCCTCCACACTCAACCCGCGAGACCATTCCATGCACCCTTACCGCACCTAATCATTGGCGACACTAACGTTTTCTGGACAGAGTCCGATTCCGGCCAACTACTTTGCAAGCATGTACAGCCTCATGACTGACACTCTTACCATGTGTTTCACTATTCAAACACCCGTGACTGCGCAGATGGTAGCGATAGGAAGGTGAGGACGAGTATACAGTAAGTGAAAAGAGCTCAGCCTAAGTGGCGTCACAATCTCACACGACGACAAGACTATGAGCGCTATTGAGTTAACACAAACCACTTGCAGACTTGAGCCCACCAATTAGCCGACCAGACGCTCTTTCATCTTACATCATTCTCCCTGCCAATCACTCACCACATTGCCAGTTGTCTCGCATGCGCATCCCGTCATTGGGTCGCACCCCGTCGCAAGTATATTCACGTCATTCCATGGTGAGGCCGGAGCGGCCAAAGGGCAAGCATCACACTAGCTAATGCGGCCGCAGCCGACAATACACCTTGGCCGCCAGTGGTGACTCCTTACACATAGATTGGATGTCGCTCGAACCCACTCTAGTAGCACAAAGCACACACCAAACACATGACCTGTTTTCCAACACTCTTTCAGTCGTCTACGGCAAGTAGCAGTCACTCTGACGCCACTGGCCTATCCACATCTGACCTTATCCTCAGCCTTTCTTTCCTGCGTTCTCTACTCCCATCCTCATCTTCCTGGCCTCTCCCCTCACATTCTCGCCTCGTGCACTGTCCTTTCGTCTCTCCCTCTCCGTCTTCCATACTCTCACTCCTACACACACCCTTTCTCTATTTCACCTACGCACACCATGCTTCTATGCCTCTCCTTTCATCTCCTCCAACGCTCCCTCCTCACTACCTCGACAGACACCACCTCGTGTTGCCAGAGCTCTGTGTTAATAAGTGGTAATCTCACCGAGGCAAACATGGCGGTACCTGCCTGCTTTTTAGTTTAGAGTCCCTTTAAGAGAGAGGTGCCTCTATATAAGGGACTGCTACTTTTAGTCTAATCGCCGCGAATAATTCCGATCAAGTATTCCTTCAACAATTATGTTGTTCGTCCGTAGATTCAACGACATACAAACTACGTCTAATATGTTTATTTATTTGTAGCGAAATCGTACAATCCGTCACGGCTTCACACACAATTACACACAACACACAACATCAACACCCGGCGCGCGCCACACACCACATCAGTACACACACATACACACACACTACAGACCACACACACACACACCCCACACCAGCACACATAATCACACACATCAGCCACACACGCGCGCGCGCGCAACTCACACACTCCACAGGCCACACACCGCGCGCAGCGCCCCGCAGCACACACACAGCACATGCACACACAATATATTACACACACACACACACCACACACAACACACAAACACCCACCACAAACAGCACACACATACACACACGACACACATAACACCACACACACAACATGACCACACACACACAACCACAACACACACTACACACACATCACACACACACATACACATACAACACACCACTCACACACACGACACACCACCAGCCACACACACACACTAACGCGCGCGCGCGCATACACACACACGCTAATCAGAAAAAATTGTAATTCCATCAACGAATTATCCGGATCATTTTTCACGTAGATAGATGGCGCGCTGTGCAGCCGCCTTCCGGCGCGGGACGTCCCTCTCGACAGCGGTCGTTAACGCATGCGCATTAACGTTCAGAATACGCGCAGACGAAACCACACCCGCGAAAAACAACATGTTCCCCGCTGACCAGACGGGAGCAGACGCCCAATGTCACATTGTGACGTCACGCCGACGCTAGCGCCACCGCGTGGCGGGTGTGGGAAGCTCGCGTCTGCTGCTATTGCGTAAGATCGGCCGAGTCACTACAGCCGAAGCCGTAATATATCAGTTGATTACGCAATGCGGCAATATATTACAATATATTACTATAATTAAATAAGCGGGATTACAGCGTATAATCATCAACTAAGCAGTAATTTATTGCGATCGTTAATTAAGCGACATTGTTTTCTAATCATCAACTAAACAGAAATATATTACTATCGTTAGGGCTAAGCACCACTACGCGAGCGAGAAACAAATTTTCGCCCAATCATTAATCTTTGCGCGGCTTCGCTACTCACATGGGATCAACCTAATGCGATGACGTAATCATCATGCATGACGTAGCATGTGGTTAATGTGTTCTATCCAGGTGTGTTAGGTACGCTTGTCGTTTTAGCAATCAACAACGACGGAGTGTGAGCTTGAAACAATGATGCACGAACACACACACGCCTGCACGCACGCGCACGCACGCACGCACGCACGCACACACACACACACACACGCACACACACGCACGCACACACACACGCACACACACAAACACACACACACACATACCGGGAGAAAGGGGGCGCGAGAATAAAAGGGAGCGATGTAAAAAAAAAGACACGCAGAGAGATGCATGTGGAAGAAAGATAAAGAGCGGCACTTAATGAAGTGGTGGAAGAGGATAAAGCCCGGCACACATGCGGTGGAACTTGTTGCGCGAACTAAGTTCCACTAGTGGAAAGTGGCGCAGCAAGTTCTACAGCGTGTGCGGATGCAATAATCCTTCGATCTGGGGCGTGTGGATTCACAGTGTTTGATATTTTCAAGAGTACATAATAGAGATTAATGAGAGAATATAATCTCTATTATGCATCCAAATTGGCGCACCAAGTTCCACAGCGTGTGCGGCGGGCTTAAGAATTTGTAAGAACGTTTACTACGGATTTAATAAGGGGTTCCTCTTCGTTCTTCATAATTGCGTGATTGCGCAATTGCTTGGATTAAGGCGTAGCTGTGTCATGCATGGTTATTGTACCTGGAGCCCGCGCGCACGCTCGAGATGTCGACGAGCTAGCGGGCACGTCACCCGTGCAACCATTTCGCGTTTCTCAAAACGCTGAAATTTTGTAATAACTTGTTTGAATCGTGAACGCGTAGCACTATGATGTCGTCTATATAGCTTCTAATCTCATAACACGTGGCCATCGATTAAATGGTATATATTAGGTTATGTGTAGTTGCGATATATTTATATATATATATCAGGAGTAAATAATCACAATATGTGATTATTTACTCCCGATGTGTGTGTGTGCGTGTGTGCGTGTGTGATCTCTTTCTCTCTCTCCCTCTCTCTCCGTACACACGGTCTCCTTCTCTGTCATGCCCCGGGCATATTGGTTTATATGCATGGCCTGCATACCGGTTTATAGCACAGCGTTACCCCGGATTTTAGCTTACCGGCTGGCCTCGCCATCTTTGTTAAAAGTAACTTGTAAACTCTTCCACGACTTACCTCCATAGACTCCAAGATTCCCTCCTACAAGGCTAGCTTGCATTCGTTGTGTCTCGATCTACGTAATACATTGCAATTACCGATTTTTAACGAACCTTGCTTAATTTAGAGTCTCTCCCCCTTCTCGTTCTCACAGTTTATGTTGAGGGCCAAAATTGCCCTAATATTTCGGCTTGCAGTAAAGATATTGTTGGTCGCCCGCCTGCTTCTCTAGCGTTTATGAATATTTACAGGTCTTCTTATTAATGTCTCTTAAAGCGACAGTGATGCATTGATCACGTATATCTAATATTTCGTTAACATCGCCACGCGTATACGTTACTCCAGTTAACTGAAACCGGAAGCCTATACACCCCACCACTGCTCACAAAGTATAAGAATGACCATTAGTCAAATAGATTGATATCTAGTACAGACATCCCGACGGTGAAAATACACACAACCTTGCGAATGTAGGATTAGAGCTACTGTTAGAATTTGATACATTTAGATGTGTTCAATCTTTTTAAACACCATAGATGCACAAGCGCACATAGGTATATGTGCGCTGTCCGTAATTGCTTTCTTTTCTCTTAGGAACGCTAGATGATGAGACATTGGTGTGGATGAACTATCCACGATGTGGTGTAGCTGACGTGTCCGGTACTAGCGACCCGAACGTAGCAAGGAAGAAGCGATACGCCCTGCAAGGTAAGCCGCTTATCAATAATATATCTATATAGTATATCTAATACAAATATATAATAAATATTGATTATCAATAATACTGAAGATTTCTTAATTTTTTTAATTTAATTACTTTTAATTCTTCTTATTCTTATTCTTTTTCGTGATTATAATTGTTATTCATAATTCTATTTTTCTTTTATGTACTTATTTTAACGAAACTCGAATAACTCGGTCGATTCATCATCATTCCAGGCGTGGTTATTTCTTTCAGAGTTATTTGATTACAATTTGTCGGTTGGGATATATCCTACTATAATAATAATAGAAAATCCTACTAGACTTGTTGCAAAATACAGGCTGTATTTTAAACCACGGACGGCTACAGTGCGATGAATAAAATTATCTAAATAATAGAAAATAAAAAAGCAGATTCATTTTAATCTAGCGCTTTGTAGACTCTATACGCGCAATCTGTTTGCATATGCGTTGATAACTTTGTTTCGTTATATTTGGTGCCAACTAGAATTCCATTTAGCACGTTCGTACTCATGCAAATTGTATACATGTCGTGTTCCCACAAGTGATTGTTAGTACGATTGATAGATGCACTCGGTGATAATGCGCATCTTTATGACCGTGGTCTAACGATTTTTGTTATATCTTGTTTAGGTAGTAAATGGTCTGGCCACGAGATCTCATACTATGTTACAAAGTACACACTCGATTTAACAACCGAAAAAGTCGATCGAGAAATGGCAAAAGCATTTAAGGTACCTATATGTAGTTAACAGCAGCAACGACTGTGACGATGACTATGGTGAATACGATAGCTGTGACGCTGATAGTGGTGATTGTGTAGGAGGTGATAGTACTTATGGACACGCTGATATTAGTAGCGTTGACTATTTCGGCAGTAAAAGTCACACTAGCGACTTCATGATGAATCTTTTTCAACCGACACAAGGACTGTCTCTAACCCGTACACACTCATACTGGTTAAATAATACTGTGTAGAATACGGTCACCTATATAGACGCTTGAATTGCAGGTGTGGGCGGACATCACCCCACTCTCATTCGTCACATCTCGCGTTAAACCAGACATCGAAATTCGGTTTGAAAGCTGGAATCATAAAGATGGCGAGGCGTTCGATGGTCCGGGCAGAACGTTGGCACACGCATTTTTTCCAAAATACGGCGGCGACATGCACTTTGATGATGATGAGACATGGACCGTTGAGTCATATAGAGGTATATAATAGAGGATTCCCTCGATAACTGCCACTGTAATAGCAGCCAGGCGGCAGCAGCCAAGAAGTCTATAAGCAGTCGCAGCATTCATACAAACAAGAGTATGAACATAATAATCATCCTCATCATCCTCCTCTCCCTCATCTCCCTCCTCCTCCTTCTCCTATCATCCTCCTCCTCATCATCCTATCCTATGAAAGGATCCTATGAATCCTATCCTCCTCCTCCTCCTCATCATTATCATCATCATCATCATCATCATCATCATCAACAACAACAACGACAATGACAATAACAACAACAACAACAACAACAACAAAGACAATAACAACAACAACAACAACAACAACAACAACAACAAAGACAATAACAACAACAACAACAACAACAACAATAACACTAATAACACTGCCAGCAAGATACCCCTGCCACTCATTTGGTACAAAACTGCTGCTGTCAGATGCGAAGTGACTTAACTTCATATTCTGTGATCCTGGTAACTAGCTTTTGCATCGTATATCGCTTGTCATCGTCATTAATATCACGTAAACTGTTTCATCTGTGTATATAGGTTATATCAGGAGTTATAATAAAGACAAATTTTGTCTTTATTAAGCTCCTGTAATATCTGTGCGTTAATAGTGCATAGTTACAAGAGTACTTTGTTGTTCTTGTTCAGAGACTTTTCTCACATCCAGAAAAAATATTCTTCCATTCTCTTATGATTTGAACCATATTCGTAAACTTTTGCATTTAGTCAAACTTGCAATCCAAACATTGGTGACTATTCATCTTTCCTGTTGTTTTTGCACTTCATGTGCTTTACTTTTAACTGAATTTCTCCTTTATAGCAATCAAAAAACGTTGCAACAGATATCTGCTTACACGAAAAAATACTTTCATATCGCATGCGTATACTTACTCGTGCTTTTCGCTATAGATGACCAATACTACAGATACAGTCACAACAGCTTAGACGCAGGCTATCCAAAGCACATGTCCGGTAGGGTTGGACTACCGACAAGAAATAGATGCGACATTCGTATGGAAAAATGGGAAGAGTTACTTCTTCAGAGGATCTCAATACTATAAGTTCAACGATGGCGTAATTTGAGGTATTGTCAGGTATTCCATTTATAACTCAACCTGTAACCAGCTTATAGAGCTGTAACTAGTTTAGTAGTAGTAACTAGTGTAATAACTCGACCTGTAACTAGCTGTACCAGCTATAGAGACCATTTTTAGTTCTACACAAACAACTTCATTCATCCGGACTGAGAACTAAGTGCGCTTATTTTTGCTAGCGGTATAACGAGAACGTACGTAGACGTAGTAACTTTCCTTGTCGTTAACATTGTCGTTAGCATCACCTTTAGCGTGGTCCTGCATATCCGTCTTCTGTCGTCGTTTGCGTTGCGCGTTAACGTTATCGTTAAGATCAGACACACTTCAGCAAAAACTACCAACCGTAACGTCAGCGTCAACGTCGCAGCGATTCCCAGCATTCAACGTCATATTACTGAGTTTAGCGCACATTACCTGATTAGCGTCAACATTACTGAGTTAGCGTCACATTACTGAGTTAGCGTCAACATTACTGAGTTGGACTGTCTTATCATTACTGAGTTAGCGTCACATATTACTGAGTTAGCGTCAACATTACTGACTGTCAATATTACTGAGTTAGAGTCAACATTCTGAGTTAGCCGGTTCAATCATTGCTGAGTTAGCGTCAACATTTTGGAGGTTAGCCGTCAAACATTACTGATGTTGAGTGTCAACATTACTGAGTTAGCGTCAACATTACTGAGTTAGCGTCAACATTACTGAGTTAGCGTCAACATTACTGAGTTAGCGTCAACATTACTGAGTTAGCGTCAACATTACTGAGTTAGCGTCAACCATTACTGAGTTAGCCTCACATTACTGAGTTAGCGTCAACATTACTGAGTTAGCGTCAACATTATACTGAGGTTAGCGTCAAATTAAGTTAGCGTCAACATTACCAAGTTAGCGATCCAACATTACTGAGTTAGCGTCAACATTACTGAGTTAGCGTCAACATTACGAGTTAGCATTCAACATTACAGAGTTAGCGTCAACATTACCAAGTTAGCGTCAACATTACATGAGTTAAGCATCAACGTTACTGATTAGCGTCACACATAACGACGCGCCTGATGTTCCTTGCGTCTATGCGCAATAATCACGATTAAATATCACGCGCGTTTAATTCCCCGTTTTTAATTTTAGTTTTTATAATTTAATTCCCCTCAGCGTTAATATATCACGACTATTCGAACGATGCCTTCTCACGTGAATCATGTCTGGTTGTTAGGTGGAAGATGGCTACCCGAGATCCACTGGTAAGTGGTGGTTCGGTTGCTCCATCGAGGACCTGCAGGACACGTCGCCATCAGCGACACTAATCACAACACATGGGAGAATTTCACCGTGCCCTCTGAAGCGGACACGCCCGCTCGGACAGAGCCGCGAAAAAGAGACGGCGCCACACGGATGCGAAACCGCAATGCTGCGACGTCGCTTACCTGCCCAGGAGTGATATCACTCGCTGCTCTAGCTGCATATCAGCTGTTGGCGATGCTATGAGACTGTTCGATATCGCGAGCATCGGTGTAGATGTCATCACGGAGAAATTAAAGATGCTGTGCGTGTGTGTTAAATCTAGAGGATTTAGAGTGCAGAACCTAGAGGCAGAGATTTCAAGATGTTGTCGGAGGAAGATGATCTATTGTATTGAGCACCGAACAAAATCTTAGCACAAAATTGTGCTGAATGTGTCAATTTACAGATATCGGCAGCAGATATCAAGAGAAATATAGATAATACATGAGAAGATGATGGCACATCATTTCGAGTGAAGATCCATCGAATAATGTTTTTGGAAGCTGGATGATACCAGATAGCTGATAAGTTTATGCGTACATGAAAAAGATGAGGTGGAGGGTAATGAAGAGACGAAGAGAGAACCTGCACGCACACGCCACGCGCACGCGCACGCGCACGCGCACGCACACGCACACGCACACGCACACGCACACACCACACACCACACACACACACACACACATACCGGGAGAGAGGGGCGCCCGAGAATAAAAGGAGCGATGTAAAAAAAAAGAGACACGCAGAGAGATGCATGTGGAAGAAAAGATAAAGAGCGGCACTTAATGAAGTGGTGGAAGAGGATAAAGCCGGCACCACATGCGGTGAACTTGATGCGCGAACTAAGTTCCTACTAGTGGAAGTGGCGCAGCAATTCTACATGCGTGTGCGCGATGCAATAATCCTTCGATCTGGGGCGTTGTGATTTCACAGTGTTTGATATTTTCAAGAGTACATAATAGAGATTAATGAGAGATATAATCTCTATTAGCATCCAAATTGGCGCACCAAGTTCCACAGCGTGTGCGGCGGGCTTAAGAATTTGTAAGAACGTTTACTACGAATTTAATAAGGTTCCTCTTCGTTCTTCATAATGTCGTGATTGCGCAATTGCTTGGATTAGGCGTAGCTGTGTCATGCATGGTTATTGTACCTGGAAGCCCGCGGCGCACGCTCGAGATGTCGACGAGCTAGCGGGCACGGCACCGTGCAACCATTCGCGTTCTCAAACGCCTGAAATTTTGTAATAACTTGTTTGATATCGTGAACGCGTAGCACATGATGTCGTTATATAGCTTCTAATCTCATAACACGGGCCATCGATTAAATGGTATAATTAGGTTTAATGTGTAGTTGCGATTATATTATATTATATATATCAGGAGTAAATAATCACAATATGTG